>NW_010293384.1:0-24069 GCF_000700745.2 Antrostomus carolinensis
CAGAGGTCTTTTCCAACCAGGCAATTCTATTCTATGATTCACTGGGAAACTTCACAAGTGAAATGCTCCTTAGATTTTCAAATTATATATGGAGAAGCAATCAACACTAAGTTAGGATTTTCTTTTAAATCACCTCTTTTTAGAGATATCAGATGAAACTATAGGAGCAATTAACACTTTGTCCTACATAGATAGCAAGTACCATTCACACTTAAGCAACATTCACTCTGCATCAAAGTTTTAAGAAACCCAACCTATCTCAAAATAGGCTAGCCTGAGTAGCAGAAGTGGGCTGTGTAGATGTGATCCTTCATAGGAAGTAATTTCTCCTGCTTTTGTTTTACTCTATTTTTCTACAAACCATAGGAAAAGTAAAAGTTCTTAAAAGTTTTTCTATATCTGTATGTCTTGTAAAAATAGAAAAAAAATGCAAGAGACAATATAAAAATGATGAATGGAAAAGGAAATATATTTGATTACACTCCTTTTATTGTTGTTAAAAGCATCACGTCTTTCTCCCTGATGGCTTAGCTTCGCAGTTCATTCTCCAACCTGTGACAGTTCCTTTAATCAGTTAATTCAAATTTTATTATTATTTCTGCAGGCCTTAGGCATTTATTTAATGCACAACATTAAATTGAGATAGACTGGGCCAGATCTCCAAGGAAGTGCCAAGTGCTGAACAACATAGTTTCAGTAGCTTTCTTCTGTACCAGAGCTGATCCTGTATCCCCTGCGTAGCTTTGGTTGAAGGATAGCTAGTGATGCCACCTCCCGTAGGAAACAGTCGGTAACCCATCTGCTGTAGCTTCCAAGAGTCTGACGAAATCATTCAGTGTCTCTGATTCACATCCAACCTGTTTACTCAGCTGATAGGCTAGGCTGAATATGTTCAGTTACAAACCACCTTCTGTTGAACTGGACTTCTGTGTCAGAGTCAAAAGTGATTTTAAGAGAATCAGGAAAAAGTCGATTTACACTATGCCTACACTCCCTTTGGTAGAGACAGCACTCATCAGAAATCCAAGCCCTGCTAAAATGAATATTTAAGTTTATAATGTTTATCTGAGTTTTCCTAAAAGCCATGTAAGCTACTGGCTTACAAAGGAAGACCAGTATCTCTGCTTGTCACTGTCTTTTGTGTGTGGCTCAAACAATTTGGTATAATCTGGGATGCCTCCCATATTTTGCCCAGAAGCAAAACAGGTGCCAGCTCTTTGAACTTCCACAGAGCTTATACATGATCTAGGCATCTACTTGCTCAGAAATGTCAAATGGAGCAGTTCTGGGGACATCCATCAGAAGATACTTGGACACTTTGGGAACCAGCAGAAGCTTGGGCCCATTAGAGCTATAGTCACCCCTAAGGTTAGATATTGCATGTCAGCATCCAGAGCATGCCTTACATGCTTTGGTGGATCTGGATGCTGGCTCCTTTCCTTGCCCCAGACGGCAAAGTCAGCTGAGAGAATTGTGTTCCTGGGAGCTCCCTAACATACCTTGCACACCAATGACTACAGGAAGAAACAGGCAGCTGCAATTCTTAGATACACAGAGAGTTTCAAGGTCCAGTTCAGGAGCAAAACAAACTAGGTTGCTGTTGCACTACCACAGCATTCTGCAGATCTGCCTCCATCCATTACATCAAGTTCTATAGTACTCTATATTGACATAAATTCACCTATTTAAAGAGCTAGAAAGAGGCATTAAAATCTCATGGGTGCAACTACTAGGACATATTTTGCAAGGAGACAGTCCTAAGGACAGATGGGCTCTTGTCCCATTAAGAGATTCTTGTGGACTTCCTTACAGTTGGGAAACTTCCAGCAATTAAATATTTCCCTCTTCCCAGCAGCCACCAGAATACTATCAATAGGTTACATCATTGCAAAGGAAAAGTACCAACATTTTTGGATATTCAAATCTTCTTAAAAACAGACCCTCTGTGTAGCATGTCAGGCATCTACATAAGGAAACATCCAAAATCTCAAAAGTCAGACCAGATAATTTTTTTGCATAATGCACTATATCAGCCAAAAGCCACGTATCTCAGACCCTGCCTTACACTTCCTTATATTTCTCTGTGCTTTGCCATGCCCCACCATTTCTAAATCTATGAAGATGTTGCATAATGCAGAGTGGCAATCTTTATTTCTGCCTGCAATAAAACAAGAATTTACTTAAAAGAAACACAGACAACTTCACATCTGTGTCAAACTGTAGCCCAAGTGATGTACACATAAACCCAGCCTGCAATGCATCCTAAACGCGAGCGCTTCATCTGTATTCCACAAAGCTTAACAATTAGCATTTACTGCTTCTGTGTAGTTAAGGCAGCCACTTTTTCAAGGACAGCAGAAAATTCAGGGATGAACCATTTCAAAATCTAAGCTAGAAGTGCCTAAAATAAACGTCTTGTCAATCATCAGGAACCTAATTTCTGTAAAGATGAAATCTTAAACCTGTTTGGAGAACTGGGCTCCTCCTACTTACTTCCAAAGGGCAAAATTTAACCAAAGTATTTGTACAACTTGATTGGAATCATCATTAGTGAACTCAAACTATGCTAACACGAATCAAATCTTTGGAGCAAAGAAGGCCAAAACATTTAAGAAACATATAAACAAAGTAATAAATGTGAATAAAGTGATTTTCTCTCTTGCATTGGTAACATTAATACTAGAAAACAAGTTATTGGTTTAATTAAATTTTTAAGAAATATTGAGCAACTATACATGATGTACTTAAATGCAAAAATATTTAATATTATGACTAGAGGAATGTTCTAGTTAAAAGACAAGCAATATGCAAAGCATAAGCACCGTATTTACTTCTAAGACAGTAAATGTCATTAAGGTGAGACAAAAGTTTTGTTAACACCACAGGACCTAGTAAAATGAAACTGAAGCTTTACATGCTAATACACTAGCTGCCTCCCCAACCCCCAAATTAATAGAAAAATAATATTATTTTTTATACTAGAGACTATAAACATGTTCCCTGATAAACACTGATCCTTTAGGAAATTAAAATAAGCAAAAAAAAACCCCAAAACCAGTACATGAAAAAGTGTTTTGAAGCTTATTCACTGCTTACAAATAGCTGACACAAGATGCTTCCCCATGACTTCAGAAACCAGTGATTTTCCATTGAGCTATGATGCTGCAAAAAATTATGAAGCTCCACAAACTATAACACTCTATATTAAGAGCCATAAACATTTCTTCAAAGAATTATACATTGTAACGAACTTCAGGACAGTATATACTTGGATGTACAGCACAGGGACAGCAATATCCTTGCGTGATTTAATACACAATCTAAAATCACAGTTCCATAAAAAATTAAAAAATAAAAAAATCAGAAACACTGGCAAAGGGTAGGTCTTGGCACAAAAATATCCTAGTAGTTCATTCAGGTGTCAGTAATTATCATCCTCTCATGAACACTGTTAGGTTTGGCATCTCTAATTCTACAAGGACATATTGGGGCTGGAGGGGGATGACAGGGGATGGACAAACCCCAAACCATGTAATTAAAGTAAATGGGTCTTGAATAAGCCTACTGAAGATTCAGGAAGGGAATAGCATTTCACTATCATAACTTTAAACCAGCTCCTAGGACAAAACCATTCGAATACAGGAAAACCACTACTGAAGGAGATTTGTGATTTGCATAGGACAGGAAGGTGACCAGCCACCTCCACAGCCACAAAATGTACCTATGCTATAGGAAGGCGCTGAGGAAAACTGAGCCTCCTTTCTAATTCTCCTTCCGCCTTCAAACTCTTTATGGGTAGTTTTCACCAGGTTGAATGGGAAACACTGATATATTTATTATATTTTATATATTTATGTTTCCAGATGGGAAACATTTCTATATTTATTTTTATATGTAAAGGTGTGTGTGTGTGCATGTAGAGAGACTACAATTCTGAATAGGAACAGAACATTCTCCTGGTTTAACAAATAAGCACAGAAATAAAGTTAAAAATGGTAGGATATGACTGTGGGGTTTTCTTTCAAATATAGTTCCTATTCTTTACATTGTACATCATGACAAAATTGCTGTGTCATGACCCATGCCCAGTCCTTGGAACTCCAGCACTGGTCTTTGCTTTGTATTAATACTCAGCCCCAACACATAAATCAAACACACATGAAGGAAGAGACTTTTTTCTTTGTTTTGTTGATCCATGAAAGTAGAACCCATACCTCAAAGTACTACACGAAAGCGTAACTCAGAAGCAAGCGTCAGGTATGCAGAAGACCTACTTGTTACAGAACTAATGTTCCTCGTTCTATGGTTGCTGTAATCTGCAAAACTTTAAAACTTTAAAGTGATTACATTTCTCATAGATAAATAATGATTTATTTTAGATGTGTTCTGAATCATTCACTCAGGTGTCCTGACAAACACTTTCTCCATCTTCCAGTTGAAGTATGTTGGCCAGGTTGGTGGGGATATAATATTAGCTGTTGAAGTTTATCATATTTCTTTATTAATTTCAATTATTGAGAGGCATTACATCATAGGATAATATTTTCTCTTTCATTAGGAAAACTGATTTAGAGTTAACTGATTTTGAATGCAAAATATAATTTCACATTAAGCCTAAAATAGTTACTAGGCTACAAGTCACATCTACCATTTCATTTTATTGCAATTTAAATTACTGCAGTAGGCACAGTAAAACTTCCTGAATTATTTTAATATTTAAAAAAAGTAAAAAAGAATCACCTCAGTGTTATTATGAGAAAAAAACCTTAAACTAGTTGCCAATATTATGTTCTAGCCCTTTAATTCACTATAATAAAATGAAGAATGAAAATAAAAACTAATTCTGAAAACAGTAAGGAAAAACTAACTTGTCTATTAGCTAGAATCTGAATCAGCTGAAAATACCTTTAAAATATTTTATAATCAGCACAAATTTACTACTGAGCTGATAAAAACATAAGTGAACAAAACCCCTGAAACATAGAGTGATTTTTTTTTCTTTGATTTTCAAAATTAGGGAAGAAACTTAAATTAAGAAGCTGAAAAGTTATTTGTGTTTAGAGCATCTTTATCAACAGGCACAGTTTCTAGAGCAACAGGATGCAACCATAACATTTTAATAACTTAAAACGTAGTAAGTCACTGAATAGAAACATGGTTGGAAGCAACTTGGATTAAGTAATAATACTCAGCTCATTACGATAAAAATCTGTCCACTGTAAGGCCTGTAAAACAGACAAATTCAATAACTTACATTTTCTGTCATTGTTATGGTCAGTTACTATTCAGGGGGGTAAAAAAAAATGTTAAGGAGATCTGAATATACAGGGAATGCCATATTCTAATTAGCTAAGACAAAAACAGGAGCAAGACTAAAGTTTAGAGTCTGGATGAAGTGATATACAAACCTGAGAAACTAATTTCATTTTGGTGACAAGTCTGGCAGTGGTTTAAAAATAAAAATTAAGATAACACAAGCCAGCATCATCTTGCAGTACACAGTCAGTCTTTAACATGCCTATCTAATACTACAGTGTCCTCTCCCACAGAGGCAGAAAGAAACACAGAATGATAATACAGAAGACAAGGGTAAAGAGAAGTAACAAAACTGTTGCCATCACTTGTAGATACAGCTATGAGATGCCTCGTTTGCATACATCTAAATACCTTACTGACCCAGGAAGGCATTGGGAACTTCATTATCAAAAGAAGATAAAGTGGAACTGTGGGGACAACAAACAAAGGGGCATTGCCTTAGGTCTGAGAGAGCCTGATGATGTTTGGGAGTGCAGATTGTCCTGAGGCAGGTATGGCATCAACCTCAATAACTATAAAGTGTCAAGTAGTGGAACAAGCTCTGTTTTTAAGGAAAAGTGTCACTCACTCAAACACATGATGAGATGGTGGCTTTGATCCTTTCTCTAACAGGCTCTGAAAGACCTATGGAAGAGTACACTAGAAAACACCAAGTCTTTGCCTAAAAACAGATGAGTGACCCAAGAGATACGCTGGGGAGGGGGGCAGGCTGGAAAAAAAGAAAAGCTTTCTCTTTTCATTCACATGCATTGCAACAGGTTGTTGGAACACTGTTCATCCAATGAATAATTTGTGACAATTAATTACCAGGACCATTATGTTCTATCAGCACCTAATAAGATGGGATATAATGGAGAATGGTATTTGCTGTTGCTCCCAGCTGAGATCAGGTTCTATTTTCTATACACCCATACAAGAGAAAATAAATTATTCAGGAAGTTTAAGTTAGAAATTCAACTGATCCATGTTGTTGGAATTAAGTCTCTCAGAGATTTTAAGAACAATTATACATTAACAAAAGAAAAAACTAAAAGAGGCAGCATGACAAAAAAGTAAGCTTTCTGCCCTATTATATACCATTTTATTTGTCATACTCAAAGCTAAGCCTGTACAAGTTTGTACATATCGCATTGAAAGAACTGTTCACTAGCGTAAAAAAATTAACAAAACAGAAACATTAAACTTATGGTCCCTTCTGCAATTTTTGTGCAGTCAATATCAATATATCAGCTCAAAACTTTTGAGAGATACAAAAAAACCTTATCAATGGAAATACAGACCACAGTGGTCCCTTTCAGGCCACGTGCAATTGGTACCCAGCTTGTATCCACAGTCATCTCCAATGTAAAATTCAAACTCTGTGATATAGAAATGTGAAATTACAGCTATTAAAGAATTAGATGTTGAAACAGTAAAGATAAATTGGATCAAAACTGTATATACAGTTAAAGATAGAGGTAAACATACATGACTGTTTAATTCAAGATCGCATTTTTACATAGAAGAAATATTACATTCCAATTTACCAGTATGGCTTTTTCCATAAACAGGTGGGCATTTTCAGATTTAAACCCAAAACTGTTAGTTGTCTAAGAAAACTAGAAAAATTTAGTTACATTAGGAAGAATTAATATCAAGAAATGGAAGTGAGATTAAATTGTAGTTTATAACATCAAGATAGACACACTATGATTTAGTTTTGGAAGACATTTCACCTTCACTTTTATTATTTATCATAACTGTCGCAGCATTATTTCACCTGTGAACTTTCATCTTAGAATAGTGAAAAATAAGGTGTCACTTTTTTTAATTAAATTGACTGAAATGCACCTGAGCAAAGCAAAAGCAAAAGTAAAATTCAAAGACTAAAGAAAGCATTTAGCTGAACTCAGTTCTGGCTTGTGGACATGCACAAAATGAAATAAAAGTAAAATAAATAAACAGTTCTCTGCAGTTATCCACATTAAGCTGTAAGGTGATTTGATAAAAGACAGCTAATAAAAGTGATCAGCTCACAATGAAACTGTACAAGCCATTAGTTCACATTTAAACAATAAATCTGATTGCAGTTTTGAGCACAAAAACATAACTTAAAATCCTATTTTATTCAAATTTGAAAAACTATATTGATTTTAAGTAGTTTTAAATACATTCATTCCCAGTCCAAGTTTTACAGTAACTGATGATTTTCAATCACACACACAACCAAGTTATAAATCCCTGAAACATGGATTTATTGTAGGAATACTGATAAAACCTTAACAGAGATACAAATGATACATCACATAGTGTTTACACCTTAACGGTAAGTACTTGACCACCTTGGATTGGTAGATGCATCACTCCTACTGTTACACTCTAATACCATCCTCTAGGACCAACTGGTTTAAATTGAATTCACAACAGTTCGCAGTTACCTAAAAGAGATGATTTATTTATTTATTTTTAATCACACTATAAAATATTAATCTTCTAACCGGTATTTCAAAACTTCTGGAAAGAGAATTTCCCAATTATAATGGGGACTAAACATACTAAGCAAGGAGAGTCATTACAGCAAATTTGAAAAAGTCATTACAGAACCAGTGCCCTTGCAGAGATTTACTATACAGCAGTACTTCCCTTGACATAAGTTAGTTGGTGTATGTTTATCTGTGCATCTTATGACCTTACAGTACCAGTAGATCTTGGGACTCTTGAAGTTAATCTCATTCTGGCACTAACTTTCTGTGGGGTAGGGCAACTTCCAAATGAAAGGCACTGTGTTATGAGTGAAATCAGAATTATCAGCAATGCAGATGGACAACTTGCAACATACTGAAGAGAACTGCTGTAGCCCACACGAGATCTAAAATTAAGTACTTCCCTTAAAAAAAAAAAAGGTGGAAAAAATATTTAGAACAGTTGTAGTGCACATGTTTGCATGCACACAGACACCAGCTACTGTACAAGCAGAGGTCTTCCACATATCTTGTGTTGGATCTTTTTCGTTTTTGTATTTCTACCTTTCCCTCTCCCAATGCTTTTTTCCACAGAGGCAGAACCAAGCTTCTAAGGTTCAACTGCAGTATCAGGTGTCCTGCCCATGGACCACCACTGTATTGTTTCCTGCAGCCCACAGCAAGCAGGTCTGGAGAATAAGTTGCAGGAGTGGTTCTCTCTTTAGAGCACAGGGACACACTACTGGTTTGTCCCACTTATTATTATTTCTCCTCACACTTTCTCTTTTGTTTTCCCCTCCTTGAAAAAAAAAAAAAAAAAAAAATCATCTTAGGAATAAAGCTTTCCGTAAGGATAGGAAAACTCATGCTTGTTAGTCTGAATAAGGGATGTGCAAAACAGAAGTCATTTCCCTGAGGCAAAGATCTTCAAGTCATGCCTAGCTTACATTGTCAATTCTTATTTCAAGCTGTTGAAATATTTGGCACAATGAGGCCTTGATCACTGACTGAGTCTCATGGCATTATCAGTCTACATAACATTTTTATAATAAAGCAGAAGTTACAAATGCTTCATTCTTTCATTCTGTTCTGGTTTCTCACATTTACTCATTCAAGTCTCTTTCCTTCTCAAGGATGGCATTGGGCCTCCTGGGCATGAACGCAGAGTGACAAACTTCTACTGCATTTAAAAGTTGCCATGAATACTGAGCACCTAAAAGGGCAATCACAGTTGTTATTGGACTCAATATATGGAGTAACAGGGTAAAAATTAATAGCCTGTTATATATAGGTCAAAGGTAGGTGATTTAATAGTCTCTTCTTGACTCACATTATGAAAAACATCCAGGGAGATAAAAAAAAAGTCATGTTGTGAATGCTTCCAGTGTAAAACACATAAGAAGCAAAGCTTGAAACCAAGTCTTTCCAACTTTCCTTTTTAAAATATAAATTGCACTTTTAATACAAAGCAATCCAAAGTCTAATTGCAGTAAAAATTTTAAGCTGCCTTACTGTACCATAGAGTTCACCATCTGAAGTACAGGCAATTTTCCATTCTGCATATAGAGCCATATGCTTTACAGCTTTCTGCTTTAAAAAGGTCTGCCATTAAATGCCATGCCACTGGGTGGGTACTGAACAAACAAGAAAAAAAAATAAGATTTTAAGGCCTTTATCTCCACAAGGAGCTGAAAACTGTGGCACAACCCATAACCAATACTTCATATGTAAATTAGCACACTCCCACCCAGGGCTCCAAAAAAATCAGTCATTCTTTCTAATGTTTGTCACACAAGTCAATCATACCATCAGCAAGCAACAGTGCCAGTTAAGCATTTTTTAAGGTCTTCAAAAATTCATAGCAAAGGGCACTTCTGAGAAAGATAATCTTAAAGATTTGGTTTTAAAAATAGACACCACACTCACATTCAAGGGACATTCTTCACTTTTAGGCCTTTGTCACAAATCTGAATCTTTATTGTTCTGAAATAAATGCTATAAACATAAGACTCAAAACAAGAACTCCAACTTTCAGTCTCAGAAGACGTGTGGTTCAATGCCCGTATCATGTGTAACAAGAAAATTTCCTTTAAAAAGGAAAAAAAAATTACTGTAAAGTCTTTCTTAAGAATGAAAATGCAATTCTTTTTCTCATCAGTTTGTGTACAGGTGGGCACCAAAAAAAAACTTCTGCATTTTCTTTTGAATTCTTGCTATGACGCTTGACGAACTTTTTGCCATTCAACAAATTCATCCAGAAGTACAGGCCCTGCAAATGGATGAAACTTGGAGTTACATTTGCCAATGTCTTTCAAACATCTGTTAAAGTATGAAGGTTAAAAGTACTGGTCTAGGTAACATCTATGTCAATCCTATGGTCAAATACTTATGAAGACTCAAAGATGACTGCAATCATTTCAATCCAAGGGTGGCAAAAAGCACACAATAACACTACACAAAACTATGGAAAAAAGTGTTCCTGACGTCTGACAAGTGCATTGTGCAGTGAACTGAAAGCATAAAAATAAGGTTATATTGTAAATTGGCACAACTAATTCCTTCTTCCTAGAGCTTTCAAAACCGCACATAATTAGAACACCGACCAAAATGGGATGACTAATGCAATTCAGTCACAGCATGACTGACTATCAGACAGATGTAGAGTTCAGCCCCAAGTACAAGCAGCTAGGTCACTTTGTAGTTTAACTAGAGTTTATTATATATTAGTACAAAATGAGTTTGCTGTTTATAATTCTATTTGCAAGTCTATAGTTTAGTACAGCAAGCAGCCTCACTAGATCCTCAACTGAATGTAAGTTGGCTCAATTACACCATCATACCCCTGAAATGCTACTACAATTAACATCTGCAGTTTGAAGATGGATGGTTACCAGGACAGTTGTTGTATGCATTGTTGGAGAGGAAATATTTTATACCAATATTGTTTCTGTTACAGAAATCTGTTTTATGCAAATCGAAAATAATGAAATACTAGTTGTTATGAATGTTATGAATACTTACATGCACCATCTTCATCATAGTTGCTAAGATCCGCATGCACAGTTCTGCTGAACTCTAGCACATTGTACCACTGATCCTTGTTCATAACTCTGTACTTTGATTGCTAGGGAAAATAATTTTAGAACATTAAAATGTCAAGTGACATTTGGTAATGCTGCATCTCATTTCTCTCATTTTATCTTCACTCGGTTCCTAACAAATAATGTAATGGGCAACAACAGTTACTATGTCCTGTTTTTTTGTTTTTGTTTTTTCCTTGATTTTCCATTTTTTAAAATACTACATGTGTACATATTTAATAGTTCTGAAACTACGTAAAATGATTTCTTGGTAGATCACAGCAAAATTGAAATATCAGGGAATCAGGCAGTCACCACTCTTAAGCTTCAAAACCTGGTAAATTTTCATCTTGCCCTGAAGTGGAGCATACCTAGCTCAGATATATTTCCAGAATGAACAATTACAAAAATGTTCTTTTCTCCAGGAAACAATTCAGTATGATCATAAGGACATCTATTTTACAACATTAGTACTGATTTGAAGCCAGGGAACAGTCTCAAGACTGGCATGCTCCACAACCTACACATGTCCACATTACTAAGTCACTTGCAGCTGAGCTGACAAAAAATCTTTCAGAGACAGCCAGAGCTCAAGGTACCTACATACTGTATCGGTATAACACAAACTTGAAATTCAGCTCAGATGCAGCTGAAGAGACTACTGGAGCTCTATTATTTAATTTCAGATTTACTTTTATAGTCTAATTAAGACAGAATTTTAATTGCCTTTGATAAGGAGGGTGGGCACAGGGAGGGAGAAAAGGATCTGTGATGCATACAAGAATATCAGTTTCATAAGCACACTGAGGAAAGGAAGAAGAGCAATATTCTTGAACAAAACAACATAAACCCTAAAAATCTTTTCACAGAACATCCCAACCACTATGCCATCATTCAGAAAGTCAAGGAAATTTGTACCTCCAGGTACTGATAAAATACTGAAAACAGTGGCCAAGTTCTTCCAAGTAGAAGAGCTAACATGGATTTTGCAGTATCAATATCAAGACTTCGCTGGTCTTTATCCTAAGGTTGAATAAAGAAAGCACAAAAAACACTCAAGTACAAGCTCATTGAATAATTAAAATAAGAACTTCTCTAACATTCTAATAGTCTTACCCTTGCAAAATCAAAGGCATATCTGTAGATATTCTTAAAGGATGAAATGTCATTCAATTGTGACCGCAAGAAGTCAAATTTACTCTGTAATTTTTCTGTGCAGTCACACCTTAAAATAAAGAAAACCAAATTATGTTAGAAGTTCAAAAAAAAACATTTGGACAATGAAAAAAAAAGTCAGCAAACAAAAAAATTCATATCATCAAAATGCAATCATCAGATGTACAGGAATAATACTACAGAAATGACTTAAAGAACACTGAACATGCTCAACATCTGCAGCTTACTGAAATGATGAATGCCTGGCTTCTGTAACCATGTTTTTTCAAAATGCATCAGCAACATAATACAAAGTCTCTGCTTTACTTCTCAAATAGTGGTCTTTTTATGCCATACTCTGCAATTTATATTCATACCCAGCACTATCTTATCTTTCAATCACTATGGAAGTTCGGAAGCAACAGTATTTGGCGTTCAGTAAGGCGGTGAAATCCAGCTGTAAATAATGGCTTTATGCCATATCACTTTGGAAAAAATAAACCCTGAACACATACTTCAAGGCTACATCTACAAGTGTTAGGATTGAGCAGGTGCTCTGCAAAACATACTAGTCTGCTCATGTTTTAGGACTGATAAATGCAAGCTCCGATAAGCCTATCACCTGGATTTGTCAGTAGCTTTCAACTGAAAACTCACAGGCTGTACGAGAAGGTACAGGTCTGCTAGTTGACAGGACAACCCTTTGGCCAAAAACCCGCTTTGGCAGAAAAGGAGATCTCCACATATTTTATTTAGCAAGGACTTAGTTTCCAAATAGACAATGAGCTAGATTCACCAACAATGGCAGAGAAGAATGTAATTTACACATGCTAATCCTCCAGGAAAGACTCACTCAAAGCAACAGTTGTTATATCACATTTTATTCTTATAAAATAATAGCTGCTATGGTAAAAAAACCCAAAAAATCCACCTTGCCCTGCATTCTGTGTGACAGAAGCAATACTTTCAGAAATGCAGATGTACATAAATACTTCCTTTGGTAATGTTTCCCCCTTCTGGAAGCTGCCTCTCAGAGAATACATTGGCATCTTTAGCAGCTCCTTACGGACTTGCCCCAGCAGCCCACAGGAAGGGCCCTTCAGGAGTACATGTACCGGTGGCTGAGATGCTGCGCTTTGATGCTGTTCTCTGCCCACAGCCTCAGGATACTTCCTCTTCCTCAGGTCTGCCAGCCTGTGCGTGCACATCTGTCTGTCTGTCTGTCCCTCTCAGGCTGTGACAAGAGAAACGCAGCAATTCCAGCTGATGGAGCCTTTTGCTATTTCTCGTCTCTAGCAGCATCTCATAAAGCAGCACTCAGTCCCTGCCAAGGTCAGTGCTAAATAAATAAAACTATTAGCTAATTAGGTCATATTCAGATGACAAGAACTGATACATTTTGCACTAAAACATGCGTTAACCTGAAAAGAAATCTTGGGAAAAAAAGCTTTGGTAAATTTAACTAAAGATAAAAATCAAGTTTTTTTGTCTTCAGCCATCTAATTGGCCTATGTATTCTATCCTTTAACCCCTAAAAGAGTATTATGCCATGTTACAAAGGCATCTAATTTTTCATAGAATCATAGAACGTTGTGAGTTGGAAGGGACCCACAAGGATCATCGAGTCCAACTCTTGCCCCAGCATAGGACAATCCCGAGATTTAGACCATGTGTCTGAGTGCCTTGTCCAAATGCTTCTTGAATATTGTCAGGCTCGGTGCCATGACCACCTCCCTGGGGAGCCTGTTTCAGTGCTCCACCACCCTCAGGGTGAAGAACTTTTTCCTAATGGCCAACCTAAACTTGCCCTGGCACATCTTCCTGCCATTTCCCCTGGTCCTATCGCTGGTCACCAGATAAGAGATCAGCACCTGCTCCTCCTCTTTCCCCTGTGAGGAAATTACAGACTGTGATGAGATCTCCTCTCAGTCTCCTCTTCTCCAGGCTGAACACTCCAAGTGACTTCAGCCTCTCCTCATATGGCTTCCCCTCTAAGCCCTTCACCAATTTAGTGGCCTCCTCTGGACACTCTCCAGTAGCTTTATATCCTTTTTATACTGTGGTGCCCCAAACTGCCCCCAGTACTCGAGATGAGGCTGCACCAGTGCAGAGTAGAGCAGGACAATCACCTCCCTTGCCCGGCTCGCAGTGCAGTGCTGGATGCCCCCAGGACATGGGTGTCCCTCTTGGCAGCCAGGACACACTGTTGGCTCATGTTCAGCTTGCCATTGACCAGAACCCTCAGGTCCCTCTCTGCAGGGCTGCTCTCCAGCCTCTCATTCCCCAGACTGTGTGTGTGTCCAGGGTTGCTTGTGTCCCAGGTGCAAAATGCAGCACTTGCCCGTGTTACAATTCATACAGCTGGCGATTGCCCAGCTCTCCCATTTATCTCCATCTCTCTGCAGGGCCTCTCTGCCCTCGAGAGTGTCCACAGCTCCTCCCAATTTGGTGTCATTGGCAAACTTAGTTAGCAGTCCTGCAAGCCTTATTAAGCCTCAAGATTCCTGAGCTATTGTCAACCTATTTAAAACCAAACATTCAAACAGACGAGCATCACCCTCTGACACCCAATGCAGCGACATAACTGTTAAAGCCATTTAAGGCATTTCCACGCCTTGCCACTGATTTTCTTCATGCTAGTGAGGTAAGGAGCTGTCAAACTCCTCTGCAATAGAGATACAGTGCTTGTGTGGCTGCACCATAAACAAGATGACTGAGGTCACCCATAGTTACAATAATCTTTTTAACAGGTTTTTTTTTTTTTTTTTTTTTAGTCAGAACAACCTTCTAATTAGCACAAGTGAATTAACACCAAACTCCCGTACAGAGCCTGGAAAAAGACATGATTTCTTGAACTGCCTTTACTGAAGGATAGCATTAAACAAGGTGACCTCAAGATCAGCAAAACTAGACATTAGCTTACTACATTCTCTTCACATCCTTACATCACATTTATAACAAAAGTTAGATTAGCACCACAAAGCAGTCCTATTTTGATTTCTATTGAGGTACACAGTTCATTTGAGGCATAACTAACATGGTTAGAGTGATGATTGAATAACTCCTACTCAGATATTTTAATGTTTAATTTTTCATAATTATTCACACATGCTTGTCCTTTACTAAAAGGAAAGATTACCAAGATGTATATAAACATTGAAACAAAAGCATATAATGATAGTATATAAAGTAGCTTGAAGATCTCGTAATCTACAAGAGTTCCTCTGCCATCATCCAGCCCCCCAGATGGACAAAAGGAAATTATATCCATCTAGCCCATCCACTTTCTCCAAGCACTGAAACAGGATCTTCAAAAATTTAGGTTCCATGTTATAACTGGACCATGCAGAGGTCCAGGGAAGTGATGGCTTAAGAGAACAAAGAGACATCTTCTCCATGCCCTGAAAATGCCATAGTGAAACTATGTCAATTGATTTACAGGTCAGGAGACCAGCAATTGTTTAGATTCCAGTACACACTGAATACTATACTGTCATTAAAAAAATAAATACTACTAATAAAAAATAATAACAATAAAAAAATTACACCATGCCTTGTGTAAGGCTCCCAAACATTAACAGAAAGAAAGGTAATAACAAGCAAAAAGCTCACTGGAAAAGCAGCTTGTATCAGGCTATCATTAAAACCAACCCAAATAAGCTGTTTTACTAATAATTCTGCAAACAGCAAGAAGTTACAAACCTGACTTTCCTGCCTGTCTCTCTCATGTGGCTTCTCTTGTACCTAAAAATGGGAGGTCACAACCTTATCTTTCCCACAGCTAGAATCTAATTTGGCTCTCTCCCCTTTACCTGGCCACTCATTTTCAAAAGCTTAATTTTAACATAAAATTTGGCTCAAATTCTAAAGTTAAAAAAAAAACAGCCACAAGGAAGTACTCAGACAATACAGTTGCTTACGCCTCACTTCCTTACACATTAGATTCTTTTTATTTACCTAGTTCAAACAATGACTTCTGTGGAGTTTAGTAAAATCATTAATTGTACTCCTTTTTCCTTAACCTCCATTTTGTAACTAGATTTTTCTTTGCAGGTCTATGAAACCTACAATTGACAAATGCATGAGTATGCTTCTCCTTTAAGTTTGATACACAAAGTCAAATGCTCAACTCTAAGTTATTCACCCTCCAAAGACCTTAAAGCAAATGTAGATAGTCACTTCCCGAGGGTTATTCGTTTCATCCTAAGAAGGTGTTTAAAATAGCTGAAATAAATTGCCCAGCAGAGGTACTTGTTTCTCTGTGATGACTATGAAAAGAGCTTCAGGTATTTAATTTAGATTCAGCCATCCAGCTTTCATGTGTACACACACACACATATATATCTAGGGCAGAATTCACCTGATCAAAACAACATACAAGAAACCTCACCTTCGCAGCTTAAGTTGTTTAAGTCTCAATAAGCAGCAACTTAGTGCCGGACCCACCTTAATTTTGAGAGTGCATACCTTATCATATATTTATTTTTCTCCTCCTCTCTAAAGAACAAACTTCATCAGCACATCACAAAACCACACACAAAAAGAATGTCACTTCAAGATTCAGGCACCCAAATGCTGGCATTTGACTGTACATTAGATTTAGGTGTCTAAGCTTTAGGTGTTGCCATCCATAGAGGTCTAGTCAACTAGCCTGCAAAAGCAGTTCAGGTGATCAATCACTAGGTGTTAGGGCAAACCGAGTACCTCCCGGGGCTCCACTACATTGACTAGATCTCCAAAGATTGCCCTAAGAGTTGAAGAAATCCAGCTCTTGCATATAATCCACACATTTAGGTGTCTTCTTACTATGGAGCTGAATTCCACCCAATCCTATCCATGCAATTACATTATGTGACATTTCACATATTCTGAAATAAGGATTCTGTAATATAACTCTGACTTAGAATACACTCTGGGCTTTTAATGCATTTTAATGCCACTTCTTCATGCAAACATAAAAAAAAAAAAAAAATGCTGTGCTAGAATGTTGCAACTCTATTGCTTTAAAAGCATAAAATCCGCCTCTTTCAAAACTTCTGCCAAACCTTTCGAGAGAAACTAAATTCCCTATTCCAGATAGAATCCCATAATATGATCCTTCCATCCCAGCAAGCACACAAAGTCTGCAGATTTATATTCTCTTTAAGCCAACCAATCTTGAATTCCTTTACAAGTGTCACTGCTTCATCCAACTGCTTAGTTTACAGCCTGCTATTAAAGCACACCCAGGGGAAGCAAAACATACAGGTGAACTGGTTTAGGCTTAGGCAAGTGTTCCAACCACAAATCTGTTTATCTGAAAACGCACAGCAGTGCCATATTTTCTATCTTAAATGCATTTAGCCTACAGCATGACCAGCTCTGTTCTTAAGAGAACCAGAAGATTCCTAATCACAGCAGTTTATTAGAAACAAAGTCTGTAATATGGCTCTGAAGAGGTGCCTGATGTCACACATCTTTCTGCTTGCATTCTGCTAGACTGGCTAACTCTTGAAAGCTTCCCTTTGGGCATAAAAATGAAGTATTTCAGAGAAGTGACCAAATTATATCCATTCATTAAAATTTTAATTTTATTAAAAATTTATACACCTAGAATTTAATCTCTGTCATCCTGAATTTCAGGCAATTTATTCATTCCAGCTCTCGTCACAAAACAATCAAGGCACCTATTGGAAGCCTCATCCCAAATCACATAAGATTTCCACAAGAGAGTCAGGCCAGAGTCACTTACTCCATAGCCTCAAATAACCAGAGGGTATCTGCCCAGTACATTTTCCCAAACCAATTCACACTGGATAGGGCAACTGTGCCAACTCCAGGGGTTAAATCATCCTCTTTTTCCCACCATGCTGTAGCTGCCACAGTAGCTCCTCTGCTCCCAAGGGTTACACACTGAATGCAGTGTCATAACAAGTCACTCTTAAAACATTCCTATACCATAAGTAGTTTCATGAAAAAGAAACAAAAAGTGACAAGTGAACTAAGCCTCACAAAAAGCTGATTAGTTCATGAAAAGAAACAACATCTTCAGGCAGAGTATTATCTCACCAAAAACTCTTACAAACAGAAGGAGTCAGAAGCTTCTATATAAATTGAAAAAGTGTTACTTAAACTTAAGTATTAAGCGTGGCTTCTGACCTGCACTTAATTAATAACACTAATAACCAAAATTATTATCAATGCAGTCCTCATCTATAAAGCTTAGAAGTCAGTAAAAACTTTCTAGAATACCAGTGCCGAGATCTGCTTATGGGCATGTCCAGATCTACTTTGTGTCTGCTAACTAGAATGATATTTTAACGTATTTTTGTAAGAAAAAGAAGCCAACAAAACCTGCCTTATTAGGGTTAGACAAAACTTTACTTTGAGTGAACTCATCAGATTCACGACTTGATGAACAACAGTAGCTACTTCCAGTTGTTGACAGAGACCAGACCAAAAAGCAAGACTTTGTGTCTTATTGCCAATGCCCAAGAAACTAAGGGCAAGAATAATTAAGCTACTGGTACAATCATAAAATTAGAACATTCTATTATATATGTAAAAACACTCTTACTGTAATGAGGTCATTCCTTTTAACCATTCTTCCTTGGTAAAAAATCCCATGCTTTCAGCCTCTAGTTTCCAGGCTAAAACTAACATAATAATCTATGGGTGAAAAAAACAAGGGGAGAAAAAGGAGTCAGTATGTAAGAAAACACTGATTTCTAGATGTCCAAAAAGAAAATTCCAAGCATTCAAACACTCTAGGAATTGTTGTTCACGCTTGCATTTTATATTTGTTACCATTTAATAATTCAGCTATGTGTAATCTTTCCTTTAATTTCAATTTCTGAAAATTAAGTATTGCTGTAATAAAACAAACAAGAGATCTTACACACCAGTCATGCATAATTGATTTATCCAGTTGAAATATCTTAGAACAACTCCTAAAAGCAGGCAGATAACTTTCCTTACTGAAGTTAAGAATTTTACACAGAACTTAATCTTATCCAATATCCCCTTTTAAACTGTTACTAGTATTGTGCATGAAACCTACATTTTCAGGCTCAACACCGATGTCTTCACAGAACTTTTCCATTCCTTCGGGCCCCACAACTTCATCAGGACCTTCAAAACCAAAAAGAAACCAGATCAAAATCTAAGTAACATTCTCTGCTCCCAAGGGTTATACACAACAATCATTAGACTATATTGCATACAAGCTATCGTTAAAAACACCAAATTACACTATTACATAGCTCTTATGTTAGAACCATTCTGTCAATTGCAATGTGGAGACACATATATTACATATGAAGTAACATTATGAACTAAAAGCAAAACTAAATCAGAACTTTCATGTTGTTCACTGCCTCCCCACAACAGAAGACAAGCTATCTTAGTTTGTGTAGGCAGTTTTCAAAAGACTCCACCAAGTGTTCCATTGACATAGCTCAACTCAACTCTAATAACTGGTGGTCAGTTGTTTCTAAGACAACCTGGGTACTGCTACTTTGTGCTGAAGTTACTCTATGAATAACGTTCTTCAAAGAGTTATTTTATCAACAATAAAAAAAAAAAATCCATGTTAACATTATAGGTTTGTACTAACACAGAAGAGAAAAAATCTTCAAATAATGTAAGGTTAGTTTTATGTTGCCAAGTAATATGAGGAGAGAGAGAACAATAAATCAGAAAAATGCTAAGCACGTTAGCCATGTACAAAGCAGAAAAAGGTTTCCGACTGCAGTGAAAATAACTTCATTAGGATCACAACAGTTAGTGTTATGCTGTCACTTTTCCATTTTAACACAAAGAAAGCCTCTAAAAAGCAGCAAAAGAGAGTATATAAAGAGCAGACACACACTACAACGCTTTGTTTCTCTGAAACTCTCTCGGGTTTCAGTTATTTCTACTAAGCCTGTTCCAAAAATGACTCCTACTGGGCAACCAAATATTATTAGAAGGCCTGTTGACATGGTATTTTGATATGTCTTGGATCATCATGTTAATATTTTTTTAGTGAACAGGAATCCAGGCAAAAGGTTAAGGCTTTATCTTCCAAAACAACATGCCATTTTATGATTTTTTTTGACAAATTTTTATATTTATACATGGACAGAACAGTCCTTCCCCCCCGCCCCGCCTTGACGATATCTGTCTCCACTTCATCTGTATCCGCTGCTGTTACTGCAAGAAGAATTCTCTTTTAGAGTTTGGATAAGGCACTTTGAATAATTATTGTGAGATAAGAACATAGTCAATAAAAACTATTGAGAATGGCTACTTTTAGAGGAAAATAAAATGCAACTGGCATTTAAGATTGTGAATGTCTACCTCATGAAAAATGTTGCAAAGAACATTTCGCCTAGGTAAGCAAGGCAAAACAATGCCATCTGGTTTTGAGAAGCCTTTAGATAGAACGTGCTAAAAAATTTGCACATTTAAGTTATGAAGAGAAACACATACAAGTGTTCACTGTCAATGACAACTAGAATCAGTGTTTTTGGCACAGAAGTAATATGTACAATTCATATATATGTATGTGTGTGTGCATAATTTTCTCTTTTAATTGAAACATTTAGTCTCCTATGGTGTATAATTTCAATTTTATGCTAAAAATGTGGCATATTTTGACTACTGGTTAACTACCAAAGTATATCCTTCTACGCTCAGTTCTTGACTCAACAACAAGAACAAAATTTACAGGCCTTAAAGTTAAAAGTATGTGCAGGTGCATTTTGCAGAATAAAATTAACTGAGAATTATTATTTTCCTCAGAAAAGACTCTTTACTCCAAGAGTATGCCTCAAACCTAAATCAGAAAGCAGATTACTAGATTAGAGAGAAGGAAAATATCAGTTGAGATAAATATACACAAATCAATTGCTGGCAGATAAATCATAATCTCATTTCATACTGAAAACTGGCCATTAATGAGTTTTAATCACCAGCTAGTTAGGATGTTCTTCAAGTGGTGACTAGACAAGAAAAGAAGTTCGTAACAGTTCACAGATCCTCAATTTCTAATCATATGATTGGTAAATAAATGGTCTAATAAATACTGTAAAATATACTGCATATTCACTGAAAGCAACTACTACTTGGATAGTAATTCTGATTTATTTGAAAGAGGCTATTTCTAACACTTATGAATGAAACATTTGCTATTTAGAATATCAAAAATGTTAGGACAGATTCTCAGATAGCAAAACCAGTATAAACATCTATAATCCTATTTTGTAAAATAGAAAAAACAAGATGCTTAAATCATTAACTTTTTCATTATCCTTCCAATTTGACTATAAACAAGATTGTTAGATAAATGAACTTCTACCTAAAGTACCTCTCAATGTCCTGATTCTTGTCCATTTCAGATCAAGAAGCAGAATCATTCAGTGTATTCTGGTTCAACACTGCACTATCCAACATCAGTTACTTCATTTGAAAGAATGTCATGGTAAGTTATAAAGCATAGATTAAAGAGGAAAAAGGCAAAAAGAACAAATAATGAAAAGGTGATAGCAAGAGCTATAATAATTCAAGTTCATGTCATAAGGAAGTGAATATGGACATATTCTTTTATGTCCACGTCTGCACAAAAAAAACCCAAAGCAACAAACCAAAATGCAATTAATATTTTATGTTTTCATTAAAAAACCTATATAGTTTTAAATATGAATCCATTGCATATTACCTGCATATTCATAAAACCAAGCCAGGCACTTTTTGCTTGAAAAATGCTCCTCTCCACTTATTACTTTACCAGAGGCTTGTGATCTGCAATAGCTTATAGAAACACAAGGATGACAAGCGTTATTTTAATAAGAGAAATGGAAAATAACTTACAATTAAATTACAGATTGTTTATTATTAGTTCAAGCTACTTAAACTGTTTCACAAAGTAAATATACATCAACAACGAAGCCAAATTTGTTAAAGGGCAACTGTCTGTCATCCTATTTCAACACTTGTTGGACCGTGAAATGCAACCTTCTCATAGCCCAATTTATTGCAACTATTACTTTTTCTGAAATGCAAAAGTACTGTTATCTTGTAGACATTAAACCAAAAAACCCTCACACAGATGGTCAAAATATCACTACTCAGTAATTCAAGTGCCTTATTATCTACTTATATTTATACATACAGGCATTTAAAGTGAGGTCTCTAATAAGCAGCATGATCTTCCAGAGTGCTGAATATGCACAGATCCCATTTAGGTCAACAGGAGCTGCAGAGTTTGACATATTTCAAAGTCAGGCTATTTATAGTTAAGCATCCAAATTTGGGAAGAAAACTCTGTCAATTTGTGTAAACAAATAAACTGAATATCTGTAACTGATATAATAAACACATAACTGAATATCTGTAAATTCTACAGATGTTTGGTACACATACCAGAACAGTAATATGCAATCTATGGTAAGACTAAAACTGCTCAGCACACACAGCTTCCCTCCTACATTGTCTTCATTATGTGACACACAACTCAGTTTGCCTAGGAAATGAATTTTCATAATTTATCATTCTTTAAAAGAATACATAGAATAACTGATATCTTCCAGTAAAAACACTGACCAAATGAAAGCATCTTTAGTCACTAAGGAGCTGCAGCACCTTTTCAATGCACATTCCTTTCAAATACAAGTTACAGACTTTTAGAACAAGCCAGGATTATTTCCAAGAATGAGGTGAAAGTTAATCGTATGAGAGGATTTAAAATTATGCTGTTCCTACATTGTAATTTTAATGAAAATGTCAAGCAGGAAAAGAATAGTTCAATTCTGAGAGGTGGTGAACAACTTTATCTCCCATGTATCGCTTTAAGCTTCACTGGAAAAGAAAGCAACACCCTCCAAGATGAAGCCGTATGCACTGAAAGCTAGAATTAAAGATGTATTACAGACAAACATGCATTAAACAGCCATTAAAAACACAAGTCATCAGAAAGAAACAGAGCCATACAGTATGCTATTGCTTGTTGGCTTTATCCAGTTGGGTATATACTCATTTGTAATCACTGGTAAATGCTCGTCTATCCAACATTTTATGATCAGCTAGTATGAACTCATTTACATCACAGTTTTTGCCCAACAACTACTAGCTTCCTGTAGACTCTTTTTTTTTTTTAAAGGAGCTTTCAGAAGATTTTTTTTTTTTTAAAGTACAAGAAATTAAGATCATAAAATTTTGGTCATCTGTGTTCAAGAAAGATGAACTGAAACTGGAACAGATGCAGAGAAGAGCTATGATGAGAAGGAAACTGAAAATCGGTATTATAAACCAAAATAATTTAGCTTGTTTAATTTAACAAAGTAAAGTATGAAAAAACACAAGCGCTCACTCCACGTACGCTGTGAGGCAGAACCACGAGGGAGGAGTGTAATATAAAGGATAGCACAGGCACAGGAGCAGTTATTAACTGGCTATGAATAAATTCAGACTGAAACTAAAAGATCATTAATGACCACAGAAAGTGAGCTCTGGAAGTTACCCAAAATGAACAGTCAAAACAAAATAAAAGGCACTGGGCACTTCTATGCTCAAGCTTGGCCAAGCCATGAGAGAGGCCATACGCCACAGTTTCTTGCAACAGCCATTCCCGTAGAGTTGATTTCATAAGCCCTTTGTATTCTCATGTCCTCAGGACGTTTATCGCAACTACTGGTTTACTGACAAACTTCACAAGGTCTCATAGACGAAAGCAGCGTACAGTTACTTTGGGGAAGCCACTCCTGCTACGTCACACTAATAGTTTATTATTCTGATGGTAATTTTTGGGTCTCATGATGTAAAGTGGTGTTTTTATGGTAGTTAATGAACAAGAAGCTTCAGACTCCTCTACTTATTAGAAAAACCTTTCCTGATTTTTATTCTGGAGCGGGCTGAGCTCTATTTCCATTTCACTGAGGAAAAAAAAGAGACGATTTAACACCCACACTGAGTGCTAGCAGCCTTAAAAGGAGGAGAGCAGCCAAGCCCAGGCCAAGGGTTACAATCGGTACGGGGGCACACGCTGGAACCGGCCCCCCTGGCACAGCGAAGGCAGAACCCGCAGGGAAGGGCAGCGGTTCCGTCGTGCTTCTCCCCTC
>NW_010293385.1:0-62163 GCF_000700745.2 Antrostomus carolinensis
ATAAAATAAAATAAAATAAAATAAAAGTAAGTTATTTCTACAGCTTGCAGAGGTGAAAGAAAGCAAAGTGAAAAGAAAGCTGTGTTATTGCAAGTGTGCTATACTAGAAAATTATTGTCATCATAGGCTTGGGTGGACTGGGTTTCTCATAACATTCAAGTAGCTCCTTAGCAAAACAAGTCTAGCTGCATTGTAATACAGATGAGCTGCCTAAATCCCACTCTCAGTGTATTATTGTTTTGTCTTTGAGTTCTGTACGAGAATAAAGAAAATGCTGTGAGAACTGTAATGGCTTAAAACTGCCTTCCTTAACTAATAGATAATTTATTCCAACTTTGTAGTTTTTTGGGGCCACAGTCACCTAGAAAACTCCAGGATGTTACAGTTCTTAATATATTTCTTATCAATAAATATTCTTTACCAGAGACATACACATTGAATTATTTTCTCTTTTTTTGCTTAATCTAATCTCCCTGAAATGTGAAAAAGATAAAGAGGAAACTCTTTCTGCTTTTCTAGGAGTTTCCCAAAAAGTGACTCAGAGCAGGACTTCACAAATCTAAAGCCCCAAGAGGCCATTCTTGTGGTCAGAAACTGCTGAGGGGCAGTGACACCCCTGGGTGCGCGACCTACCTGCCTTGCTTTCGAGGCACAGAGAGAGACAATAAGAAGGACAGTCTCCCGTATGTGAATCCTTATGGGGTTCCTTTATGCAAAGGGAACTTCCAGCTCCTATCTAAGCTTCTTTTCTTACCATGTAGCATCATTAAAATGCAAAAGTCACAGCAGCAGATTCAAAGGCAGTATGGTCAAAAAAGAATACAGAAATAAAACACTGAACAATAACAATATTAAACTATACCTGCTGTGAGAAGATTTAAAGTTCCCAAGTCATAAGTCTGTAAGCACTAAAAAACATATGAAGCTTGACATTTAGAGCCACCTTTTTTTTTTTCTTTTTTCCCATTGGAGATGTTTTTTTATCTAGGATATATTCTTATGACTTGTATCGAAAAACAGGTAAACTTTTAAAATGGAAATTATTTTTTGATCTGACAGAGAGGGCACAGGAAAAAAGTATTTGAGAAATGCATTTGAGAAAATATGAGCTTCTGGAGTAAAAGTTAAGTCAAGCTTGTAAAACAACTGCAGTGCCTTTCCTTTTCTTTAGCAACTCTTGCTTTATGCTTGTGATAGTTGTCTCCCACTCCAGCCTCTACTTCTGAAGGGAAAAGAATAAAAAATACTTACTGAGCAACAAATTTATCAGCTTGACAATATCATCTATCAAGAAGAGAGGTCTGCTGTTAAGAAAATCAAGATTATTGGTTCAGGGGTTTTGTTACCTTTTATGAAAGGAAGTTTAGTTTAACAATATATGTACCTGAGAGATGTTCTTGGTATTTCAAACCCAAATTCCCATACATCACTTCCTTTTCCACAGTTTGCTCTGGTGGTTGCTGTCTTCATTGCGTCTGTCCCTGACAGTCCTGCTGCTAAAGAGCCCATTCAAAGCAGAAAGAATTTGAGTTTGTTTTCCTTCACAACCTATGAAGCAGTGCATCAAAATTTTTTAATACTCTCAGGTTAATCTTAGATCTTAACATGTATGTTTCAGTATAGCACTTTATTAAGTGTTCCAAACTCAAATGCCTCAGGGCTGATGGCAGGTAACATGCAAACAGCAACATACAGACACCTCTATTAAGTATCTTCCTGTTGAATGGTAATTCAGCAGCTGAAATTCTTACGAGGTAAGGGGCTTTTCATGTTGGAGGAAATGACTATGTGTGAGCAAATAAGTTTTGTCTTATGCTAAAGAGATTCTAAGTAAAAAACAAACAAAGAAACAGCAAAAAAACCCAAACCACAAACCAACCCAGAAATTCAGAAATTAACGGAAGATATTTTTAGCCCCTCCTATAGTGATACCTACAAATTCAGCAAAAGTGCAAAAGCTACAATCCCTCTAAATTTGTTGCAAACCTTCAGCTCTTTTTGTTTATTTTGGTTTGGTTGGGTTGTTTTTTGTTTTGTTTTGTTTTGTTTTTTTGTCAAGGAATGGTGATATGTCCTCTAAATTTATCCATTTGTGACCTCAAGAACTTACCTGATACGTAGTTCAGTCCTGTGCAATCAACATTCCACTCCACAGCATAGCAAAATATGGACAGATCTTCTATAATGAAGAGATACAGCTGTGCTATCACATTCAGCCACTTTGTATAATGCTTGCATGATAATATTTAGAGGAATGATAATACTCAGCCTTTCAAACCTACATCCAATGAATTCAAAGTAGGAAGAATATGCACATTGTATCTTCACAATTGTATGCATACAAGACCTGATACCTGCCCAAAGACTTCAAAACCTACCACTCAGTGACAAGACTAGAATTTAGCAGTTCCCAGCTTGCAGTTATATTTCAGTAAACAACATTATTTTTTGTTGTTGTTGTTGTTGTTTAATTAGACCTAACCTTCTATATGAAACATACAGCAAGACAGTTGCAATCTGGTAAGAGTGTACAAGGTATTAAGAAGGGAAAATCTGTATGTAAACTGGAGGGCAGCATAGCAGTAGGTGGTGCTTTGTGCAAACAAGGAAGGAATTAAGAGAACTCTCTGCAGTTCATCCTGTTCTAGGGAAAGTCTTACTGATCCCTTGAATATGATCCTATGACTGAAAAGTAAATGATAACTTTTTTTTCCTAATCATGTTTACAAGAAAGCTTTCAAGAACTGTCTTAAGATATGTGACTTCTCTGAAAATATAGGCAGTTTCTACACCTCTGCCTACTGGGCTTGGCAAATGACAATAGCAAAACAAGTGGGTCATTGACCTTGTGAGGAATTGCCACCTATCCATCACACCGAGGAATTTAACAGCTTTTACATCTCTCCACTTGGAAGACTGATATTTTGTCAGTAATTTTTCTCTAACGTGAACAGAAAGAATGGTATTTAATTTGTGTGTGTGAGATTTTGATTGTGTCGGCCTTGACCTAATTTCATTTTGAAGTGTTAATATTACAAATAAATGGCATACTTACAAGTGTGTAGATATTGCCTGCACATAAGTTTTATAAATGGTTTACATTGTACAGTAAAAGAAAGTCCCATATTTCAGTATGCTTACAATTTCCACTCTTTTGGCCCTCCATATTACTAGATGCTGATCATGGCTTTCAAACACCTTCCTTCTGTAACACATCTTTGAAGATCTTTCTAAAAAAGATGTTGCAGAAGGTGCCTGATAATTGTAATAGCTTCCAACAAAAATGATTACCTTTCAATGACAAATCTGTCAAATCAAAGGCTAGAATGGATTACATCACAGTGTATGCTAAATCATATGACTAATTGTACAAGTGTAATTTAAACTGCCCATACGAGATGACATTTCACTAACCACAAAACATTCACTATTTGCTAATTACAAGTAGCAGATTCTTAGCAGGCTGATGTTTTTGATTAGAGCTAATACACTAGGAATTTACTTCCGTGTTTTATTTTGTTGGGTTTTTTGTTTGGTTGTTTTTTTAAAAATATTAAGTTTTTAGACGTTAGACAGTGCCCTCTCCTGGACATAGGCTCCCATAGCAGTAATTTGCAAAATACCCCAAATGTTGCCAATTAGAGTAAACAGATGCAAAACCAGTATGTTGCTCTGCTGATGGGATTTGATGGTTTCAAGGAAGTACACTTTGTTGTGGTTCCTACTTGCATTCTGCTCTACTTGAAACCATACTGTGTAACAAAAATTGTTCACAGTTTAGGTGGCAAAGAGCTTTTGATTAATTTAGTTTGAACCCAGTTGGCTAGAGTTGACAGTGCAACTTTATCACAGCAAGAAGCAGGAACAAGAAGTGCTATATATTCCAGTTTTTCCAGAAATCAGCTCAATAGAATAAGAGCATATTTATCTTCAGAAATAAGAGTGATGGAGAAATATGCAGTTGAAGCTTACTTTTTAAGTGTTCTCTTACATGTCTTGTATTACTTCACAGTAAAAAATTATAATTATACTGAGAAGTCAAAAGTATCATTTTTCTCTTTACTTTTTCTTGACAGTGTTTTGGCTTTTTGTTTTGGGTATTTGTTTGGTGGGGTTTTTTTTGGTTTGGGGTTGGAATTTTTTTGGGTAGGGGGGTAGGATGTGTTAATAAAAACCTCAGTACTATCAGTTTCACTTAATAATTCTAATCTCATCCATTTGGACTTTTCCAGAGTCCATTAAAAAAGGTAGTTTACCCAGCACCTTAACTGAGACAGAACATTCTCAAGAATTTACAACATCTCACAGAAAAGGGGACCAAGAGAGAGATATGGATTGAAAATATGTATTTAAATTCCTTCAAAGATAGACTATAAAACTGTAATAATCCAGCATTTGCAGAAAAAAATTAAATTAATGACATAGAAAACATTACATATTAATTCATCAAACTTTTATAGTTTTCAAATCACTTTTATAGTTTTTCTCAGCATAGAAAACATGGAGAGATTTAGGGTTTTGGGTTAACTGTGAGTGATTTCTATTAACTGGCTGATAGGTTGGTTTGTACATTAGTTTATACGTGACATGAAGCAGCTTTTTTACTTAAATGCACTTATTTACTTAAGTCTTGTATGCTTTCTAAAAATATGCAGACTTCTTAAACACAGAGTGCCCATGTAAAGCAGACACTCTAGGCCAATCTCAGCATCCTCTGACTGCTCACTTCAAAGGTGCGATTCTAGGCAAAAATGCAGCCTAGCCTACAGCATACACTCATTCACATGAGGACAGCTCTGGACCACAGATCAAAATATGCTCCCAAAATATTCTGTTCATTTAAAATGCTGCTCTTCAGTCAACCTTTGCCCATTACTTACATGTACCTGAAGCTGTGAGCATCTCTGCTCCAACAAATAAGCTCCACTACCCTCTGCAAAGAGCTGGGAGCTCCAGAGTAACAGACCTCCCCATTAATGGTCACAGTTGGTCATTAGCTGGTCCCTGAATCTTTCTCAATGACCTGCTAATGAACTTCCCACTGGCTTATTGTGAAGACTGGTCAAGGTAGACAGTATAAGTAATTTATAGCTGAACACCTGGGATGCTAATGACCTTTCCTCAGCAAAGGTATAAGCAACACAGTACTACTAAAAGGCATTACATTCATCCTAATTTATTTCTGAGGTGTAAATATTTCAGGTTGAATGGAAACCTTGGATTCTGTGTTTAAAAATATGTTTATATATTTTTTTTAAGTGGGAAATTTCTTTTAAGAATTTAATGAGGAAATAAGCCTTAATCTTACAAGCTCTTATGTTCTTATCTTTTGCCCTTAACAAAATATGTGTATTTTTAAAAAAACAAATCTACATGTGTTAACATTCACCTGTAAAAGGCTTAGAGGCCTGCACTGTGCAAAAATCAGTTCTCAGTGGTTGCCTGTTAGCTGCAGGAGCCTGAAGAACTTTGATAGTTCAGTGCCTGTGATGCCTAATCTCTGTGAATCATGGATAAATTGGCCAGAAGCTACAGTCTCTCCAGCTGTGATCTTGCCAGCTCTTAAAAGCTAAAAATTTTCAACTGGGCCTTGACTTGGTGGGAAAGCTCCAGAAAAAGCCCAAGAAGTGGCAGTGATGCATTAGGTAGCACACTTTCCTCTAAGACTGGTAGATAATGCCATAGGGGTTATGGAGTCACAGGAGCTTGCTTTTGCTTTAGATGTGCAGGTGCCTTCTGTTTCAAGAGCGATCAGAGCCCATGAATGCTATGATTATCATGCATTTCATGGCCCTGAGTATGTGCTGGACTGGATGATTGTGGCCAAGATATTAATAATACAAGGTTTTGTATTTTCATTTTCACAGGTTCATGTGTCATAATTATGATGCAAAACAAAACAAAAAAGTTAGTTCTTATCTGTTATGCAACTGCTAAAACAACTGGGTTTGCATCTGTTAAAATGTCCTGGGAACAACTAGGAAGTTTATCATATTCCATTACAGGTTTCCATGTACTTGACCCACATTAAGTGGTGACCCAATATTCATCTCATTCTCCGCAAATAGCTTCAAGATTGCAAAAATATTTCTCTTCAGTGGTTCCAAAGAGCACTTATTGAGCTGTGTAGAGGTTGAGGAGGTGGGTTTGCAGGGAGGTGTCCTGACCATTGCTCCCCACGCTGTGGAAACAGAAGCTGTGATTGTCTTTACAAAGAGAGTTTTTGCCCTCTTACTGAAGATCTTCAGCTTACATTTGGTAACTTTGGTATAACGAGATGAAATTATCAAAATGTCTTATTAGCCACAGATTTGATTTCATTTCGAATGAGACTCTTCTTTCCATCTTAGTTTCAAGTTCTAGGATATTCCTTTCTCCTTAGCAGGCATTGCTGGCAAAGGGTATGGCACTAACCAGAAGTCCATATAATAACTAAAAGCTGCTCAGTTCCTAAACAGCTTGTGAAAGCAACATAGAGGGTACTTGCCTTGATGTTGTATATTTTGTTTGCAAATGTTTGGTTCAGCACCTTTTATGATGGGAATGTGAGTTCAAGCTAGGTAGAGGAGTCATATGCTGTTACAGAAAACCACAAATCATTTCAGATAAATAAGACATTTATTTAATAATTAATCTTGTTATACAGCATCCTGCATTTTTTACCATACTAAAAAGGAATAAAGATGTTCAAATATTAGTGTCATATGTTTGAGAAGGACCATGTCCTGACACAAAGTGGTGTATTTTTACGGAAATTCATTGAACCCAGATGGACTTCTCATGGCACCAAACACAGAAAACTTGGTGAACGAATACAAAATTTAATCCTGGTTTTGTATAACATTTAATTTCATTTTTATTGTATTTATTTTCAGAAAATATGTTGAACAACAGTTGCAAGACAAGTGATATTTTTGGATGTTTTCAACAGCACCTGGAAATTGAGGACCTCTACAGATTTATTTTTTTTTTTTAATCAATAAAAGCAACTGAATAAAAAATGATTTTTTTATTTATTTTTTTTTTTACAAATTTTGAAATAACATATTTTCTTGCATTCTTTGTAACAGGTGGTTCTGCTAATCTAACCTGCCGAGCTTTCTTTGGATACAGTGGAGATGTCAGTCCTTTAATCTACTGGATGAAAGGGGAGAAGTTTATTGAAGATTTGGATGATAGTCGAGTCTGGGAAAGTGACATCAGGTAAAAGAATTTTTTTTTTTTCGGTCATTATCTTTTTTTGGTAGTTAATGTAACACTTATTATCACACACTAACTGAGGAACACTTTGGGTCTGATCCCTGTTTTTGTAACATCCACTCTACCTTTTCAACTCACCAGTAGAGAACAGAAAAATGCATGCCTTGGCCAGATCTGGTGTTAGAGAGCTGTAAAAGTAGAATAGCTGCCCAACAAGTACTGCAGTGTAATCGTCTGGAATTGGCATAGTGACTTTTTTAAACTGTGGCAATTTACAATAAGAACCATTAAGACAGTTACTAAGATGAAATAAAGAAGAATAAATACATCAAAGAAAACAGCTTAAAATAAGTCTTATAAAACATAGAGCTTTAAATAAATTATGAAGCCTGGCTTCTTTTTTGGAATGTTTTGATTTATTTTCTTCAAGGAAAAAGCTGAATTTCCTGGGATGTTATCTGGCCTGTGAGAGCCAAGCATCCTGTTATGTAGGCTGTTTATATCTGCTGAAGTACTTGTTTTAGAGAGGATCTGTCAATTTGCGTCATGTACTTTTACTGTTCCTAAAAGTGCTGCCTCATTTGGAAATTAAGAAAAAAGCAGTTTTATATTGAGAACTACATGCTTGACATAGCATACCATACCAATTCAATCTGAAGTATCTACCTGGATCTGAAGAGATTCCTTTTTCATTTATCATTCTGTATATGTGTATATCACTGTGAAATAGTTGTATATCACCCAGAAAAAAAGGCAAATCTAAATGTGCATTAAAAAGGAAGCTAAATAATCACAGGTGTGTTCTCTACAGTGATTGTCTATAATAGAACAAAATGAGCTTCCTTACATTTCACCTCTTACATAGGAGTTTACTATCTCATCAAAAGACATGAAGTCACACTCATTTTCAGCTCAACCTTGGACTTCTTCAGTACAACCTAAGTAACAAAGATAATTACCAAAATCAAGCAGGCCACGTAAACATCCAAGGTTATCTCCATCTCCTAGATATAGGCAAATTGGAAGCATATTTCACCACGGTATACTTCAAGTTTATTCTATAAAGCTCAAGAGCAATACACTAAATGGCGCATTACATCCAGATCAGTTATATTTCCCATCTAAAGCTTTTCCTAAGCCCTTCACCCAGAGACCTGGCATTCTGAAGGCTGATGAAAAGGTGACAAGAACCTAATTAACAATTTTTTTATTCTGTGAAGGGAGGAGCAGGAAGGCTGGTTTCCACTCCTTTTGTCAGGTGTGAAGTGAGGGAGCAGTCTAGAGCAGTTTGTCATTTGCTTTGCTGGTTCTAAAACCACTGATGAGCTTGCTAAGAGGTAAAGATAGCAAAGTGAAGACAGATGAAGTCTTATGCAGGAGGTCTTTATTTATCATCTGTATGAACAAGTGGCATCTGGTATGCCAGTTTTTTTAACTGATTTATAATACACATTCAAATTTTGTAATACTTTCAATAAATAATTTTTCAGACCCTGGCCTGAATACCCTGTTTCTGAGTGGCCTGTTGAAGAGCTGCAGAAAGTGTGCAAATAGCATGTTTGGCCTAGACTGCTAGTGTGAGCCTGCACCCCAAAATAACTGTTTACGCTTTTCTCTCTTCCAACATTACAAGATTTCACATACTATAGATCAGGGCCTCCATCAGTGTGCAATAATATATTATCAGTGTGCATATCATTCTGCTTCAAGAAGACAATTAACTGAAGCTGTCATTAACAGTTACAAAGCCAAACCTCCTCATTAGAAGTGAGGAAGAAAAGGGCATGATATAATTTAATTAAGATTTCATCAAACCATAGCCAAATTTGAAGCCAGAGAGTTGTGAATTTTAAGTAGCATTATTATGTCATTATTCTCTAATGCTTTGCTGTGATACAAGCAGAATAGCAGCAATGGTTGATTTTTTCTCAGGGTTCTCAAGGAGCATCTTGGGGAACAGGAGGTTTCCATCTCATTGATTCTTGATTCCGTAGAAGAAGCAGACCTGGGGAATTACTCATGCTATGTTGAAAATGGAAATGGACGCCGCCATGCTAGTATTCTTCTACATAAAAGGGGTAAATACTCAGCTTTTCTCCATGAAATGTTACACTATAGGGGTCGTCAGTTTGTAGAGCTTCCTTTGGATGCAAACATCCTGAGATGTTTTGGCTTCCTGAGATATTAATAGGCAATGATTATTTTTCCCCAGACATTTATACAACTTTCCAAATAAAACAGAAAGGTTGTTGTTAACTATGTCTGTCACTGGGAACAATACAGTAACACCTTTTAATTATATTTATATCAAAGATGCATTTAATAATTCATGAACTTTAAAACTAATAAAGGCTCAATGGAGGAAAAAAATAATAGGAAGTCACAGGTAATGTAACTGTAATAATTTTCTGTAAGAAATAAAATCAAATATTAGAAAAACCAACAAAAATACATTCCACTTCTGTCAGAAATGGCACCTAAAACCCATGCCCAGGGAATTCTTGCATAGCCTGACTGTGGACATTTTCCTTCTAACACATTTATTTAACGCCAATATTTCTGAAGTGAAGTATCATGACAGAAACTTCTAAGGACCTTCCTGTTTCTACTCACCACTCACATCCCGTGATTCCAGCCTGCTTAATGGCTACAGCCATCTCCCATGGAGATAATTACAGAGAGGTGGAGAATCTCTTGCAAAGCAAGGTTCCCAGATCCACTTTGTTCACTTTACCTGCCAGAAGGTTCTCTACATGCCTGGACTTGACACTCCCCACCCTCATGCAGCATCCCACTGGTTTAAGAGAGCAAAGAATAATCAGGAGCAGCGTCTGTACTTCACTGTCATTACTGTGGTTTTTTTAGACTGTTTGTAAAAGTGAGCCAACCAAGTTCTTACTGTGATGCTGAACTAGTGGCATCTCAATTTATATCAAAGTTGTGATGTCTTCCCTAGTTTTAGTCTTGTAGCATGCAAAGTCTGCCTAAGTTTAAAAGGAAGCCAAGATAGTGTGACTTATTCATTTAAATGTATTTTTGTGTACCTCCAATTAATTGAAGTAATTTGTAGCCTTTTTTTCTGAACTTTTATCATTGCTTCTTAAAAGATGCAGATGTACATAACCAGATGTTCTGTCTAGCTTGGCATTTGCCATATTTTCTTGAATTTACTGAGACAGGAAATTAACTTATTAAGTAATTTAACCTCAACAATTTACCAGCTAGTAGTCATATACTCCTAATTCAGAGACGTTTGAATCCAGAATGAGAGCTTAACCCAACAAACACTGAAAACCAATGGCTTGTCTTAATGATGACATGTGTGCATGAAACACTGAAAATAAAGATTTTTTGAGGCTCAGATTATTTTAAAACCAATATTTAATTAACTGGTGTGTATTAAGTCACATGCTGATGGTGAGTCCCTATTTTCCCTTCCATATAAGCAGTAGCTCCAGGACTGATACATAAGACTTTTCTGTTCTGTGACCACCACCTTTTTAATCTAACAGTGTGCATGCATAAATTTCGCAAGGTCTACTTTTCTTGCTTCCTTTCTTGGAGAAGTCAGTACGTCAAACACACCACAGTATGTGGCCTCATGATGACATGCTTAAGAGGAAGCAATCTCAATATTTAATTGCCCTTATAAATAGTAAAAATCTAAAAAAAACAAAAACTCCCCAAATTTTTTTTTTCCTCTTTAAGTAAGGCTGAATCTGAAATTATAATTTGGAAATACAATCTGCTGTGCCCTCAAAAAACAAAAGGTACCTGTTACAGGCTTTCTACATACTTTGCATGTTGACAACTGTTTCAGTGAAATGATAAATTAACCATGACAGATAAAATTTTGAGCTAGTCTCTCAGGTCTCCTAGGAAGAGGAGCTTTGTACTGTTTGCTTAGTTTCCTGTATATCACCATGACAACATTTCATTTTAGGTTTCCTTGTTTAGATTCACATTTAGTCTTTGCACGGAATGAGTTAGCTGTTTATTAATTTCTGACTGTTGGGTCACTTAGAACAACTGGGACCTAACAATTAGGTAAATTTGATTTCTGAACACCGAGGCATTTGCAGAGGTATTAGTTTTGATTTTCTAATTAGCGATCTTTTTTTCCAGCAGTATAAGTTGACCAAAATGCTGAATCTGGAATGTATACTGGATACCTGAAAAAGAAATCATAATCCTTCTTAAATTTCGTATGTGGTACATTACCATCAGGATCAGAAGGGATGGGAAAATAGAAAGCTCTGTTACTGAACAAAAAGCTTTCCTTGGAAAAGAGGCATTTGGGGCTAAATGCTGCAGTGGGGATTCAGGAGCAAAATTTAAGCACTTCAAACACCCTTGCAACTGCTGCTTTGCCCTGGTCAATATATTATCTGTAAACTTAAACTTCCAGGGGGAGCTTTTGCATATGCCTGCAATTACACAGGCTCTGAAAGGGCAAGAAGTTCAGAGTCTAAATCACCAGCAAAAACCTCGATGCATCTTTCTCACCCTTCCTGCTGGTCAGCCCAGGAGGTACACACACTCACCTCACAGAAAATAAAAGTAGTGTCTGTCTGATGGTGGCCCCCATCACAAACCAGTGCCTGGCACATTCAGCCAGGAAGAGGGGGCTTCTGCTCTTTCCCAGATTTGGCACTGGAACAGAAACCCAGAGCCTCCCTTTTCCTGAGGGAATTTCGAGAGGGAAGCAAAACACAGCTCCCCTGGACTCCAGAACCACTGGTGCAGGAAAAGCAAACCCAGTTTGAACATCCAGCAGCCGGGGAAAGCGGGGTCCACTGGCACCTCCCTCTAGCCCAGAGGCCCACACTCTGCATCTTGGGGATATAAACCCCAATTTTCTCCTGAGCTTCTTTTACTTTCTCACTGCCAGTGGAGAAAACCTATGATCTATGTTTTTGTGCAGTCAGCTAACCATTTTTAGACTCTTAATTTTTCTCAGATGCTGTGCATAGGGAGCATTTAACCCAGAGCTAAAGGCAGTAGAGCATCTTAAGCTAGACAACGCCAATGCTGTTTCATTTTTTAGTCCATTCCTACTAAATTTGTCCAAAAATAATCAGAAAAAAAAGAGAAATCAGAACCCATGAGATTTAACTTTCATACCCTTCCTCCAGCTGTTGCCCAAATCTCTTTCTATCACCTTTACAATAATCAAGTTATTTTCTCTTTTGTATGAGCCAAAAAAAAAAAAAAATCTATTTGTTATAATCTAAGGCTGATTTCCTTATTTATTGGTGATAGCTATCATCAATCATTTGTAGCAGTTACAGGTTAATCTTCAGTCAGGTAGAGGAAGCTTCTAGAAATTAATTTTAAGAGTGATAGTGACAGCAGTTAAGCACAAATTTATTAACAACACACCACATATTGCAAATGATATAAGGGGTGGATCACAAGCTATAATTCTATTTTTTTCACAGGTTTTTAATGCAAGAAGACAAGCTTATAGTCTATCAGTGTAGTAGATAAAAATGTAATGCATAAGGCAAAAGAATGCTCTTCTACGAAGTTATGTATTGAAAAGCATGACTTTCTTACTGGATCAAAGCCTTCGTAGTCTCATTTAATCACGGACTTTGTTGGAAATACAGATAATTATCTCATTATGTGATTATTTTTGTGGAAATTATTGTCTGCACATCTGCAACTAAAACTCTAAACCAAAAATAATCTCAAATTATATCTTGACCTTTTTTTAATGTTGTTGATATTATTTTAAAAGCTTAATAACGTACCTGTATTTTTCATGGGACAGACACCAGAACTAAGAGCAGGTGACATACTTTATGCATTTTTTTTCAAAGCATCTTTTCCTTTCCTTCCATTTTCTCAGTGCTGTCTAATTTCCTCTGTTGGGCCTCTTTTATGTTTTGGGTATGTATTCCTCTGTCATAGGTGTTCTCAATGGGCATATATGGGTCTTGTTGACTGTAAGGTAACGAGGGATGGTTAAACCAACTTTTTTTCTGTTGGGACAAAAAAAAGCTTTCACTGAAATAACTTATTAAGAGGAAGATACTTATTCTGTTTGAAATTGCCCCTGAGAATATATATTTGAAAAAGAAACAAGTTAATATTTCCTCTTCGAAATGCATCTTGAGGAAACTTACAAATAGGTAGGCATACTTTAAACTCATCATTTATTAATGCTTAAACATCATATTAATATTTCTTGTACAATTTAATAGCAAATTCTGAATAGAAAGTAATTCTGAATTTTCTTCATATGGTTATTAATGATAACGGAATTGCTGATGAGCACCTTAAATTACAATGTCATTTATATGATAGTGTAAATTTGTTTTATTACTTAAGGACTTGAATAAGTTAAGTTTTTGATCTCATGAGCATTTTCAGTCTCTAGGACTTGATTTCACACGGTGGTAGTGATGAGTGACAATTAAGACATAAAAGAGAAAAGAAACTAGTTATTTTCTAACCTTTGTAAAGGAATTGCAGGTGTTGTAACTGCCTTTGTCATAAAGCTTCACAGTGCTTCTAAAATTTCTAAATGGGAGCTCACCATGTGAGATATGAGAGCAGTGAGTTTTATGTTTCAACTTATGCTAATTGATCCTGATTACTTGAATACTCAGCAAATCTCTGAGTCTCAGTGGAAGTGAAGCTGTTGTAAAACTCTGATCTACTTGGTCAGTTAAGACTTTACACGTGTACATCTTCCAGTGTATAAAGCATTCAATTTTTATTCTGCACTGCAGGAAAAGTTTTTCTAAGTTCCTCATCAAGTTTTAGAATTGGAATTGAAATTGGATTTCCTGTCCCAAACCTAACCAAAAATGACTGTTCTTTTTACACTCAATCTCAACTTAAATCAGTAAATTAGCAGAGTATTAAAGCCTACTGCCTGACAGAGACTCTTCATAAGACCGTTTTTTCAGTAAGGTTTTTCTCACCCTTTTGAAAATTGGACTAAGACATTTCCAGTAAAAAGGTTAGTCAGATTACTTAGCATGTGCCTAAATCTAACTTTCCTCTGCAAAAATGTCAGACAAGTTAGTTTGTTTAACAGATTGCTTTTTTAAACAGCTTTTGTACCACTTCTATCATAGTTGTCTTTATATAATGTCTAAGTGCAATTCTAACCTTGATTGGCAAGGATGAAAATATTTTAAAATAAAATGTCACAAATTGTTCCCATAATCCATGCAGAGCTAAAATATTCATTAATGCTATCCTCAGAAAAAATGTAAACAGTATGTTTCATGATCGTACATCCTTGGAACTTGGTACAAGGTACTTCCCCACATTTTAGCACCTCCCAGTGCTTCTTACATTCACTTTTTTCAGAAGATCTAAAAGAAGTAATTGTGTGGGCTGTCTGATTTCTGTAATGGAATAAGCAAATAGAAACTCTCCTAATCAGTAAGGTTTTAAATCATACATAGTTAAGTTATTTGGGGAAATTAACCAGAGATTAATGCAATTACACACCATGATTAATTTTTTCCTTCAATCTGAAGTACAAACTGCCATTAAAATGCAGTGTTCTATATTTAAATGAAGTAAATATCAGTAACATTGCAGCATCTATATTTTTTCCAACCTTATCCTCTTTTGAGCTAACATACTGTTGGAGATAGTCAGTGTAATTATTCTCTGGGAAAAGGTATCCCCCACTTCTCAGGAAAAATAAAAATGTCATACGTAATAATATACTTCTGTTGTAATAATTTACTGTCTCTATTCTAGTAACACTGAGAAAGCCAACGACACTCAGATATGCTGCTTACCATACTAATGAATAGGTTAACAAGATCCCTGTCTTGTATTTGCGCACATGTCTAAATATGTACATATATTCCCAAATCCAACTAGTTCTTTTTCATAGATGAACCAGGAATATATATTATACATTGACCTAAAAAATAAAGTGAGATAACTGCATCTCAATAGTTCTAATAAAAAAAATGAAACTACTCTATCAAAAACTACACTAAAATCTGTAACTAAACTTAGCCACCTTAAGTCAACTCTGCAGACATCTACGGGCATGCATGGCCTATGCTGGCAGAAAGTATATACTTCATGCTAAGAAACTATTTCATAATCAAGTTAACAAACATCTCAAATCTGTTTCTACTGGTATCAGAAGTATTATTGCCCTACAATATACATGAATAATTATTCACAACAGTATACATAAAGTCATCTAGGTACCTTAAATACAAACAGATTTTGTTTGGCATATTGAAATAAACAAATAAAAATTCCTAAAAAGTAGAGAGTAGATTATATATATATATATATTACATATGTATATGCTGTATAAAGCTGTGGTTCCATATGCTATACTTTGGAAAGACAAATGGTTTTACAACCATGCCATAATGAATACTGTATTAAGCAGGGAAAAAATAAGAAAAAAAAGCACATACTTTTCCTTTTTTGAACTGTGAGTGTGGATTTCTTTCTTCATAACCTAAACTCTGCCTACTATTAGCTGCTAATGTCTGAAATGACACTCAGATGAGTATTCCTGTGCTAGCCAGCCTCCTTCCTTTAGAAGAAACATACCTGTTTATAACCAAAGCTGCATGTTATGACACATCAGTCTTGTGTTGGGTGTCAGTATCTGCCTTCCTTACCTTCTCTCAGGTGTCATCAGTAGAGCTTTAGTATTGTCTTCAACTGCTTCCAAATTATATTCATTACTTTTATCCTTCATTTAATAATTGAAGCCTATGAACGTATACCTTTACAAACTAAGAACTGTCTCTAACCAAACCTTGTAGCTTTATGAGTTAAATCATCCATGAAAAGCAGAGAATGGAAATAAGTTTAGGCCACAAAGTTGCAAAGATTTATATATGTGCTAATGTGAAGCTCTGTGAATAGTCCTGTTGACTTCAGAGGGATTACTTATAGTCCATGAAGTTAAGCCATCTGCGTAAGTGATTGCAAAATTGAAACCTTAGATAGACTGTAATTGAATTTTGAAGAAGGCTCAGAAATTGAATATACAGCTATAAATCACATGTCCTTGAAGAGTTATAAATCACAAAAAAAATGTTTGAAATATAATTATTTTTCTTAGTAGCTAGCTGTATGTGGACTAATGAATAGAATATGATTAATTTTAAATTATCACAGATCATTAAATGAAAAGCCCCGGAAGCATGTCACATAAGTCAGAAGATATGAATCTTTGAAGGCACTTACTTTCTTGTTAGAAGTCCAGCTACGATAAGTGAATTACATGTATGACATAGCGAAAGGAAGTTTATCAAATATTAAAGCCAGGTGAAGATCAAAGATAGATCCTACAAATACACCTAACAATTAGGATAGAGTGGGTTTATTACCAGCCATATTTTGCTGGATATTTGGAGAGGACGTGTACTTTGTTTTAATTAGCCATCTCTTTCACTGGATTGTTTGGCCAAAGACTCACAATAATGAAAAAAAAAATGTAGCCATTGGACAAAATGCTTGTAACAAATCTTGTTTTAAATTGAAGCTATTTATTCAGAAACCAATCTACTACTGCAGCAGTAATCAATGTGTTTTCCCTTGGAGTAGAACTGTTCTTGTGCTACTGGAGGACTATTGTTAATTGCCTGTAACTAAATGATTGCTGTGCTTCTGGATGTAACTCCCTGGCACTCACTTATTTGTTGTGTTTAACAGAATCCCTGTCTCCCCGAGGGTTAGCTGAGTAATTTTGCTCTACTATTTTCTACATTCAGCCTCAGCTCCTTAAGGAGGGCCAGGTCTATAATTTGAGCAACATAACACAGAGGCTAAATAGATTTTAAAAGGTTTGCCCTCCTCTCCCCTCTGATGTGGAATTGTGCTGAAATTGAATCTTTTTCATGTGGAGCCACTACAGGAAACTTGAGTTTCAACAGGAGAAACAGATCACACTTTAAAGGGAGTGTAATGCCTGCTGCAGCAACTGTGCTCAAATTGCAATGCAAAAGGCAGAATAAAGCAGCAGAAAAAAATATTATTGTGAAGGTAGCCTTACACTCTAACCTTGCTGTTACACTTTAACTTAGCTTTAACAGTCACTACATCATTGTTGACATTACACATCAGCAATGCCCTTGACTTTCGCAGAGCACCTCTCAGGAGTAACCCTTCCTATGAGGGAGCCAGACACACCCTCCCCAATTCAAACTGGGAAAACCGAGGCACAGACATGTGAAATGGCTTCAGTCACCCACGGGGCCAAGAGCAGAGGCCAGACCAAACCTTCTGCTCCTCATGCCTTCAGTTCAGTGCAACACAGGGCAACTGTTCACAAAATCCCTGCGTAAGCCCAAAGCCAGGCAGTGCCCTGGTGAGGCGTGGTTTAGCAATGCTGCAAGACAGGACTGAAGGCCTGGTGCAGTCAGCTTGGTGCAGCCCTGTGCCCAGGCCAATCTGACCCACCTTCCATGGCGCTGCACAGGGCAGCTGTCCCACTCCCAGCACCTTGGGGGTTAGCTCAGGCACTGCAGGGCTGGGTGCAAGGATGGAGCAGTCTGCCAGGCTAATCAGCTGCTCCTCTCTGCCTCTGGGCCCTGACCGATAGCACCCAAGACAGAACGAACATGTTCTAATAGACATTGTCCAGCACAGAGGAAAATATGAGGTTGCTATGCTAGATGGATGGAGAGTGAAACTTACTTTGCAAACAGCTATGTTTGAGAAAGAACCACCTTACCCTTGTGCTCATACGTGATCATGATAGGCTCAGCAGCAGCATATAAAAAGGCAATTTCTAGTATATTTCAGGATAACTTAGAGAATTTTGTTGTTTGCTTTGGTTGCCTAATTTAGGTCAGTTTCATGTGTGTTCAGATGGACTTTATTGAAATAAAAATACAGGCATAATATTGAATGATTTTATGGGGAAAAAGATAACTAAGAGGGACCCTTTGATATCAAAAGTGATGCAGTGCATTAGTCTGATTGCATGCACAGTGACAGAGAACAGATGACTACCTGCAGTTATTTTTTCCATTGAATCTCAAAATCATTAATTTAGTAAAAACTTCTGTTTTCCAGTTGTAACATTTTTCCTTGCCTTTAATGAGTCATAACAGCAGGCACATAAGAATATTTTGTGCCTAGCAACCTGAAATATTAAAGCCTTTCTTCTAGTAACCATTGAACAGCTGCATCACCTGTAATACAAAATGATAAACAGGGTATAGTAAGCCCATGCAGAGTAATTTCCATTTCCATTTATATTCTAAAATACTGTATTACTTGTCTACGGAAACAATTTCTTGTTGGTTGTTTTTAATAACATTCCTCTCTCTGGACCAGAAAATTATTGAAAGTCTGAAATAACCATGCTGGTCTTAAAAATATCTAACACAAAGGAGTTTCCAGCACAGTTTTGGAGAGAATGACATGGAATATAAATGCCTTTTTATTTTATTTTATTACACTTTTAGTGTCTTCTAGAGAGCAATGAAATCTTCTTACAGTTGCCTCAAAATAATAAAAAAAGAGTGTGATTCTCAGTAGACGAGGTCAAAATAAATGGAATTGTCAGTTTTTCCTCTAACCTTTTATTTCTCTAATTGAATTGTATTGTGTTTTAATAATATATCTACATAACCAAACACACAAAAAAACCCCAGATTACTTCAGGGCTACCATGCTTCACTCGGACAGAAGGTGCCCACTGGAAGATGGTACTGTGAAAATAACATAGAACTGAGCTTTTGCCAGCACATATTTTTACAAAGAAAACTGTATATCTTGGAGCACTGAAATAGGCTGCCCAGAGAGATTGTGGAGTTTCCATCTCTGGAGATGTTCAAAACCCACCTGGACACTTTCTTGTGCAACCTGGTGTAGAGGACTGCTTTGGCAGGGGGGTTGGACTAGATGATCTCCTGAGCTCCCTTCCAACGCCTGTGAATCTGTGATTCTGTCATTTCCAAGATCTGATTTCTTGGCATTTCTCAAAACTGAATGATATTGGAAAAATATGGGTGGTCTTAAGATATGCCGTTTATTTGTTAGTACAGCTCTTCCTCCTCCCAACCTTCTTTTTTAGCATTACCAGTTTTCAGTCAATAAGCAAATAAAAACTAGCAACAAAACGGATGCCATGTAACTGTGTGAGCGTCCTAGAACATGCAATGGTTAAGACTGGGGGTGGTGAAAGTCCACAACGGCGTATTACTCATGCACTGATAAGTGGCCCCACTGAGGATACTGGTGGGGCTAGACAGTTGTGGCCACATTTCACCGGAGCCCTCATCCTCAGGAATGGAGCTACATTGTTGAGGATATCAATCCATCACGTGAGTCTCCAGTGGTAGAGTGCAGTAAAGACAACAGCGGGTCATGGTCTGAATGGGAATGCCAGAATGGAGAAATTGGGATGGTTTGCTGTGATTACACATAAGCAAATCTCATGGGGGAAAAGGGGAGAACAAAGATGACTTGTGGATTGTTGGGAAACTGTTTCAAAGATATTAGCACATAACTGAGATGTGAGGCTGTGGGATTCCTTGGATAATTTGTCTTCACATCTCTCAAGTTTTGGGGTTTTTTTAATGTTTATTTTTATTTAGGGGGAAAAAAAAAATCAAATCCTTAGTGTAATCTTATCCATAGACTGAAAATCATCTTATTTGTGTGTGGAATAATGGAGGAGCTGTGTTTGTATTATAGTCTCCAAAAACAAAACATTCACCTCTGCTTTTATTTTAAGTGGAATGTCAACATTTATTTGTGTAAAGCAAACTGTAATTTATATACAGAGAGAGAAGGAAAGAGTTATCAAATAGCTCTTACATATATGCACACACTCACATGCACACACATGCCCAGCAATTTTTTTTTTTTTTAAATAAGCAATTAGCATGGTGTACCAGAGAAAAAACTATTTTATTAAAGGAAAAAATCGCAAACAAAACCCCCTATTAATTAATTATTTCTTCAAGAACCCCATAATGAAATAAATACATAAATAACCCATCATTCATTATTTTATTTTAATGTTTAACCTAAGTGCAAGTTCTGCTGCTAATTTTTCTCTGGTTTGGAATGTGGAAGTTACTGCGTTTTGTAATTCTTTGCAGAGCTGATGTACACAGTTGAGCTTGCTGGTGGGCTTGGTGCTATCCTGCTGCTGCTTGTTTGTTTAGTGACTATCTACAAGTGTTACAAGATAGAGATTATGCTCTTCTACAGGAATCATTTTGGAGCTGAAGAACTAGATGGAGGTAAGGCAGCTTTGTAGTGCATTTCCTACTTTCTAAGTATGCCCGTCTTTCATTTCTCTCCACCAAGGCCCAAATATCATTTCAGTTTGAGATGTGTTAACAACTGCAATTTTTATTTCTCACTGCATTAGGCACTGGCTTGAATATGCATTCCTCATACAGCACATTAGCAGCAGTGATTGTTGAGCTGATGTACATGCTGCTCTCTGGAGCTCCAGAAGACACCCACCTCTTTTAGATTTTTATTTCTGAGACTGAATGTGAATTACCAACATTGATGCAATAAAGATTTTCACTTTCTCTCACTACTGGAAGCCAGCTTCACTGCTCCATGAGCTAAGGGTTGTCTTCCCTAACTGTATTCACCAAACAGGTAGAGGTTGAAGTGAATCTCAATTTACTGCTTGTTTACACTGATCAGTTTCAATAAACTGTACCGAGTGTTTGGGAATGCACCCAGAAGTTCATTTTCTTGAGTTCATTTACATAATCATTGAATGAGTGGCTAATGGTCATTAAAGTTGTTCTGTGATTCAAGGACATCCAGTCTAAACAAAAGTAATCTGCAATGTATGCACTGGCTTGTGTCAAATGTATACATGCATTTTCTTTTCTTCTCTCTCTAGGCACTGAAGTAAAAGACCTTCTTCACCTCTAGCCCTACTAATCAAAACTGCTGCTGAACAGCAAACTGGGTTGAGCTGCAGACTCTGATTAATTAGGTTTTGTTTCTTGGGTCAGAGTTCCTGTTGTTTTATGCTACCACTACAGCTTTGGTGACAGGATCTTCTTTTTTACTGAAATACTAATAAAAGTTATTTTACAGTTCAAGGTAATAGCCCGTGGGCAGAACCCACTGTGACATATTAAAATAAATGCGTACTGATAATCAAATGCTGGCCAAATCTGTCACTGATAAGGAAGAAGAGCAGCAGAAAAATTAGAGATCCTTATATAAGGGAAAGAATTCCATAATAAGATCACTAGGGAATGACCCACTTCTGCCTCCTATGTAAAAATGCAGAAGGTTTTGAAATAGAAAATGCTCAGAACAACAAGCTCGAGAACATTAGAACATTTGTGTCCTTCTACTGGATTTACAAAAAGGAGGCATTAATATAGCAGCTCAGAGGGGGAAAAAAACCAGGTTATTCTACTTATATAACAGAGGAGGAAACTGAGGCCCAGAGGGACTGTGACTCACGGAGGATTTTGGAAGGCACTTTTTTTTTTTTTTTTCAGGAGCTGAGATCCTCTCTTCTCCACAAAGCAGCCCCCAGTGTAAATGGGCAGGCTTACTTGCATGAACTGTGTGACTTTAATAATAGTCATATTATGCAGAATAGGCAGTTGAATTAGTAATTGTTTAAAAAGATGCAATTTAATATTTTCTCTTTCAGTATCAGTAATTCTTACTTTTACAGCTGTTATTTATTGTTATGTCAAATCCTTCCAATTCATTTGCAAACTTACTCCACCAGGTGTTAGACGCTTGTGTCTGTCTCCTCCCATCTCAAACATTGGTCACCTGGGAACAACTTTACTTTACTCACACATTGGAAAACCAATATCCACTCAGTTTATCCTTCTAAGTAAAGTTCATTGTTAAAGAAGAAAAGGCATGGATTCTCTTAGAACATCCATGCAAACACTGATAGCTTGGGTGTTTAACCACAGTAATATAAGAAGAAAAATGCTACTTACAGATTCCTAATGAAAACCTGTAGTTTCTATTGTATTAATTATACTAGCAACATGGATAAGACCCATTGTACCAGTGAAGTTATTACAGCTGGACTTTTTAATCTCCTTCACTTACACTCTTGAAAGAAGACAGAGAGAAAATTCCCCACGGAAGACCAAGCCACAGCTTGTGCAGAAATAAATTTCAGGCATACATTCAGATCCTTTCTTTTTGCTTAGTTTGTTACTGACAGACACGAAATGCTGATCTCTAAAATCTTCTAACTGCATCTCCTGCAGTACAACTGCAGAGCACCCACGTGCTATTCATAATTTACATCATGTTCTATCATACTTTGGGACAGCATGTAGATAAGCAAACATCAAAATATCGGAGCCTTTTTTGTGTGCACTGTATTGTACCCAGAGAAGATTTGAAACACTTTAAAAGTGAGGTCCAATTAAAATTTTCAGTTTAAAATGTCTTTTGAAATGCAACGCTTCATTTCTTCCCTGATCAGAGAACAAGCCCTTCAGGATGTCAAATCTCATCACAATTCCTTTTTCCATTCTAAGCCTTAGACACATCAGTTTTTCTCAGGCTAACAGACACTTTTCTATGGGAGGCATGGGTAAATTGTGAGAAATATTTGAAAACAAAGCATTTAACCCTTGCAGCTCATGCAGCTTAATTTGTTACTTTCTGTAGAAGTACTGCAGATGAAGGAAGTGATCGCGGCTGTTGATTCCTCATTTCTCTAACTTGCAGCTTTGAATTTCCCTTCTTCTCTCTCATCCTGGAGACTAGATTCTCCTACTGTTTGTTTGGGTTTTTTTTTCTCTCTCCTGCAAACACTTTACCTCAGTCTCGCATTTATTGTCTCCTGGGAATGGTCGTTGAACTATCCTTTTTTTTTTTTTTTCAGAGTTAATTCCCTGCATTTCCTACTAAATTGGAATATAATAAAATCTAGCTCACATGTTACCACTTTTCCTCCCACTCTGTGCCCATGCTTTGCAGCTGCCTGGGAGCTGATTCCACAGCGGGGGGCTACGTGACAGACACTGTGTTGTATCCTTCAGTGTGGAGCAACGTGACATGCTAGTGTACAGTCAGGGGACCTCACAGTGAATGTCTGACAGATCCCCTGGGAGCTGGAGCACAGGGGCAAGAAAAGCTCTCTGACCCTTAGCAAAACAGTAGCTTTCTCACCTGCAGGTGTTTGGCATGACCTTGTGTCTCAGAGATATAACTCACTCCTAACAGTTTGGTGGTCAGAAGCTCCCAAATCTGTTTAAGTGGAGAATTTCACTTCCAGATCTCGCTACAAAATGAAGATGATACCTTGAAGAAATAAATGCCCAGTATTATTCTGAAAACAACAAAATTTTTGTAGATACTCCACTTCTGAGAGCTGATCATTGTTAAATATCAGGCAGTCTTTTTAGGTTTGCAGCTCTAAACTTAAATTTAAAAGCTTATTTTAAAAAGCCTTGCCCGTGAAGTGCACTTTAAGGCCTAACCTCTTATTAATAAAAGTCACTTTTAGAAGTTATTATTTCTTCTATTTTGTTGTACATTGAGCTCCAATACAAGAGCTTTTATACCACATTCATCCTCTGAGGAGTGTTTTAGCAGTTACTGTTTATGTATTTTATTTTCCAAGGGTCTTCTCTTGCTGCCTTTCCCAGGTTTTAAATGACTCAGTGAACAAAATATGTATTGTACTTTAACTAACAGAGAAGAGTTAAAATGCAACTAAATATTTACAAGCACCTGTGCTCAACACATGCCCTGACATCTTTCTACCTTGCACTCTGTGACCTTAAAAGGCTATTTGTATCAGAAAAAGATATTACCACTGTATAGAAATCTTCTCTTTGCCTACGTATGAGCTGGCTTTTAGGCCTCCTAAAAACTAAGGAAATTTCCCCAGGATTTTACTGGGGACAACTTTCTCCTTTTTGAAGCTGCTCCTGCTCATTAAGGTGTGCAAGGATCAGTCCCCAGGCATGAGAGACACAGCCAGGGTGGAGAGGGGGACTCGAACCACTTCTCTAAGAAGCACCACTTGATGCTGCTTTAAAGGGCCCAGGAGGCTCAAAGTCACCAAAATAACTATTTTCAACATTTTCTTGCCATTTTAAGACCTGAGAGTTTCCAGTGAATGTGCAGATGTCTGAATGCCAGCTTTGAGGTATTCTCAGAATAAATTCAGAAGTCTACAGACAGGCTGAAAACCATTTGACGTGGTCAGATAAACGAAATTACTCAAAATCATGAATTTATATATGTGTTCATATTCTGGATTCCAGTTTCAGAGAAAAAAAAGTGTATGGTAGCATTAGCAGAAGAAACAGTCTGCAGGCTCTAGCCCCTACCATTACCTGGGTACATTAGTAACCATTTAAATTGGTGGAAGCTTTTGTATGAAATAATTAATAAGCAAGGGGTGAACATTATCATAAAAAGAAGGCATTTTAAGAGGTTGACATTAAACTACATAAGAATAAAAAAGCAGCAATTAAAGAGAAATTCAGAACAAATGTACTGTAAAGAGTTTTATAATGAATTTTACATAAATTTCCTTTCTCACAGCTAGGCTGAAGAGAAGTCAAGCTTTAGGCTCAGGAACAAAAAACAAACAAAAAAGAACCTAACAAAAAAAGCCACAACTGTAGCCAGCTGATAACTAGAAAGTGAGAGCTTTGCTTAGCAGCTGATGACCCTTGCTGCCTAGTGGGTCTTACCCACTACTTCTACAATGTTGGACAGGAGCTCTCTGTGGTGTCTTTGATCTTATTCTCAGTTTTCCTTGCCAAAGAAACCTTGGTGAATTGAGAGAAGACACAACCTCTGTGCATCTGGGCTGCAGGCAGGGAAGGTACCCGGAAGCCAGGACGGGGGAGTTCCTCGGGGTTTCTCTTTCAGTTCTCTAGGTTGCTGTTTGTTTTTTGTTTTTTTTCCCCTCACATTGCTGAAAAAACACAAAGTGCTCCTAATGTGATTAAAATGTGTCACTGCTGAGCTTTTTTAATTCAGGAAATCTTGTTTGGATTTGGTCCATGACATCTATAGTGGCTGTTTCTTGGCTGCCTGGTTACACTTTCTTAAGACATGAGTTTCTACTGTTTGCTGAGGGGAAGCAAATCAATGCTCAAATTAGGATATTGATGAGACAGTTTCTGTTTTGAAGTCTCTGTTTCACCTGAGAGTCCTTAGGTAATCAAGATTTTTGTTCCTTGCTATTATTTAGCTGCAAAAGACTAGCAGAGTTCATGGACAGATCTATGGGATTGCCCAGATTATACCTTCTTAACTGTACAAAACAAGAGCAGGTAAGATATACTTCTTAGTGCTTTCCTGGGTTTCATCCTAGTAAACGGCTTACATAGTAAGGAAAGGTAATGCTTTGAGACTCTTAATGTTTCACTGTGACTTAGTTACTAACTTTCAAATATAACTTTTACCAATGGTTTAGGCACTGCCAAAGTACTTGTGCTAATGATTATGCTTTGCAGGTATAGCTAGACTGAAATTACTACTGAAGTTAGTGACTTTGCAATTACAGATTCTTCCCTGGGGACACATAGAATAAGTTTGCAACTGCAGCCTCACCTCTGCCTATGTGTTCTTGTTGGCTATTGGCAAATTGTGGCAATAAGAAATCCTGCTCTATGAAGACCAATTTAAAAATCTATTAAAATCAGCTTTAGAAAAATGCAGGTTTAATCTTTCTTAATATTAGTGGTTACAAAAAGGGGTTTTCCTCTTATTTAATTACAATTTTATTGTTGGAGAACTGCTTCTATTAACTCTTCTTGTTTATGCTATTTATTTATATCTGAAACGACATTCAAACAATAAAATCTCAATTTATATCTCCACCAAATATGGAACTTTCCAGATTCTGTTCCTGAAACTTACTGATCCAGAGAAAAATTCCTGCTTTTTTTCTCTCTTCCTATTTTATAGCATCTAACATACACGAGTAATAGATACATATTAAAAAATAAAATAGCAATATCACCAAAAACATCTTTAGATTACAAACTAAAAGATAGATTATAGGTTAGAAATTCTAAATGTAAAGTGAAAAAAAGAAAAAAAAACCTACCATATATAAATCAATGAAGACTAAGATATCTGTTGTTCTTCAACAAGAAGTTCTGTCAAATAGTCCTAAGCTTTGAAGTTTTTTTATCAAAGGCCAAAGCACATTGCAAATTTCCAAGTTAGATGAGATGAATGCAGTATATCAGCTTCTGATTTCAAGAATCTTAGCTTGAAAATCAATTTCCAAGTCATTTCTGCCTTGAGTTTTGTTTATAGCTATAATGATTTAGTTAACTTTTCACTGCTTTTGCATAGATCCAAGCTGTCTTAGTTCCAGTTTTCACAATACTTAACCCAACGATACGATCCAAGTACTGTCACTGCGATCCACTGAAATAAGGAACATACACTAAGCGTGTATTTTATACAAGTAACTAGTTGCTTTGTTGAATTAGGACCATAAGAAGAGCATCACCTCTGATATATATTTTTTATTTAAGAAATTTCTTTAGTATAGAAAAAATTATATTCTTCCATTTTCAGAATTTACATGACACTCTTCATTAGTGCCTCTTCCTCTGTTCTCCTTTTTTAAATAGTAGCTAGTTTCTTCCAGTCTTTCATAGATAACTACTATGCTATGCTGTGTTTCCAGTTGGGTAGTTACCATTCAGCTTTTCAATATCCTCTAATAATATATTTTTTCTTAGTTTGACATTTGACTTGCAAATAATTCATAGCAACCAAGAGAATAATTTCTATTGCTATCTTTTTAACTTTCATAATTTTTTAATATTCTGAAACTCTTATACGGACTTCTGAGTTTTCATATCTCTCAAGAGCAACTTCTAAGATTAATGCTCCATCAGTTTTTTATATTGAAAGTAGAATGGAATATCTTCAGTAGTAATAATAAATTTATACTTCCCTGTTAATGAGAATGAGAAACATTTGAGATGCAGTCTCTATTTACTTAGGTATACAAAATCAGACTAAGTATAAGAGAAAAAAATAACTTTAATAATGGGTTATTCAGTTTAAATAAGTAATACCATACCCTATGTATCTATCAATGACAAATTTTAGCTGTAATTATAGAAAACCAAAGAAAATATAGTTTACAGAGATAATTTATTTTACACTTGAAATCATGTCATAGTGTTCTTTTTTAGCTGAATTTTTATCTGGTGGGAATCACTCATAATTTTCAAGAAATGTCAAAAGCAGCATTTATATGTTGGAGTTTTCATAAATGTTATTGTAAAATCAACTTTAAAATTGCTATTTCTTTTGTTTTTCCATGTTCTTTAGACTTCCAAAATTCAATGCAGTTTAATGGGAAGAAAAAAAAGGGGGGAGGTGGGAGGGGGAAGGTAAAAAGAAACACATATAAATGTGACTATTAGGAACAGAGGACCTTTTTCTTTTTTTTTCTGGTCTATGGTGTGCTGAGAATACTCCAGAACCTATTTAGAATTAATTATTTTTCTTTAACTTCTGCCCGTGTTGCATTTACAAAACCTCCCTCCAATTCACTATTACCTACTCTGCACAAGGATATGAACTATCATCAGGAATGCTGCACTTACTTAACAAATACTTTGCCACAGAAAAAGCTAGTGTTGGAAGTTCTTAATTTTTATTAACATTAAAAGGGCTTGACATTTAAAAATAAAAGAAAATGTTAAGGTGATCTTCATAAGCAACAGTAAATAATGTGAGGAAAAGTATAAGCATTTTGAAAGACTTAAGATTTGGCTATGTTACTCAACTAAGTGTTTAAATTACATTTTTCATTACGTTCAGGGTGATGAACACTATTGCAATGCAGATATTAAATGTGGCCCCATAAATAATGAAACAAAAACAGTTTATAAAATACCCTAGTTGTCATAATTTTGAAGCAACTCCAGTCTCTAGGAAATTTTGAAAGCCCACTACTCAACAACCTTTCCTGAACGCAGCACCATTTTTAAAGAGGGAGGATCCAATCTGTCATTTTTAAGAACCCCACTTGAAATCCTGAAACTCTGAGTTAAATCATCACATTGCTCCTAGACTCCAGTAATGAGTATCTGAGTCTTTACAAGGCTGGCATGTGCTCTGGAGGAGGGGAATCAGCTGTCCAGTTCCCTATTGACATAAAAATGGAAGATCTGCCCCAGACAGGTGTGTTGCCAGCTACACCAAGCCTGCAAGAGCAGCCTGTGTGCAGTCAGCTGCCTTCAGTGCAATGAATGTTTCTGAAGGCACTGCTAATTACTCTGGAGGATTTCAGGATGCACAGAAGCATGGGTTGACCCTGGCGTCTAGGTCTTACAACTTCATTAAAATAAGATTCACTATGAAATATAACATTGTGGGATTTCTCTTTGTTTTGATCTATTAGTCTGTCTTGTGCTAAAACCTATCACGCTGGCTGAAAATCAGAGTTTCTCATCAGCTTGAACATGGCTGATAAGAAAAAAAAATACTCTATAAAAGTTGTTGGATTTTTTTTTTTTTTTAAATTTCATCCATCTATATAATTTTTCTGTCCCCCATTACCAGAAATATCTGCAATGTTTAAGGTTTAATAAACCCTCGAAGGCCCAGACTGCTGGTTTCTTGGAGCGCAACATGGAAATCATTAGAAAACATGTACATCTATAATACACGTTCAAAGTTGAATCTGATGGTCCCTGTGGAAGAGGAAGTTTTATCTGTCTTTCTGTAGGCACAAGCTTACCATTTCTTCATGTGAAGCTGTTGAAAGAGCATGCATACAGATGAGTTCTTAGATGTCTGATAGCAATTTTCTTACCCAAAGATTCTATTTGCATGTGACAAAGTAGATGCATATAGAGTCTGGGTTTCATTTTGTGCTTACATTGAGCATTTAATTGACTGCTGCTGAGCACATCCTTGGAATAATAAGCAGCATTTGCAACTTCATCCTCTAAAAGTTTATATCACTTCTGCTGGATTAACACTGTAGAAAATTACTGGGAGTATGATAACATATGCAACATTTGGATGAGTACCAAAGGAAAGGATTGCATTGAAGAATGCATTTTGTAATGATGCAACAGGTGTTTTGGCTAAAATCCTGGGCCAATAAATGAAGTAATGTTTCCATGTGTTATTAATTAAGCTGAGATTTCACTCTCAATGTTAGCCCCTAAGACTGATCCAACCAATTTTTTTCAGACCTGTGGCTGAGTTCAGCTAATGACCATTACTCAGTGTCCTTGCTTTCAACTCCAAAGAACAATTAAAATGATATGTTAAAGTTTGTACCTCACAGTCTGTTTGGACCAGAGTATCAATGGTTTTGGGCTGACTGAAACACTCATGGATGGAATGTATAATACCTTGAGCACAGGCTGTATTTGACCCTATTGTGATGAACTACTCTAGAGCTTCTACATACTCTCTTGGATGTCTAGAGTACAATAATAAAGAATTTTTGTTTTCGTCTGGTTGAATTTGGCCACGCAAGCTCTGCTTTAGATTTTGTTTCAATAATTTCAGTTAATGGATACAATAAAACTTCACAGAAATGGATGATGTTGAGTTGAAGAGCCCAGTTGTATGCTACCTGTAGGCAACAGAAAACTACTGAAAACCACATAACTGAGTTTTACTTGACCATTCACAAAGAATGGGAAGAAACTTACTAGACCAAAATGTTTCAAAGTACTGCTGTTGCATGTATTGTGTGTCACACTCAGCTGTGTTCACTAAATTAAAGGACAGCTATTACATAATACAGCTCCACAACATACCTGGAGGCAATGCAAGGTGAACTTACTCTGTTATGTTTAAAAATAAAAAAATTAAAAACCCTGAAATGGTTAAGGGAATAACAGTGCTTTCATGTGCAAAAGTATATGTAGATAGTTGCTTTCTATCTCCACAAGAAAGAAAAAAAGTTTCAGATTAAATGATCAACATCCTTACCTTTGGTTATTAGTGGGTATTTTTCTTCCTAAGTGTGGGAGGAAACAGGTAGTGAGTAACTATATTCTAGTTTTTTGTTAATACAGAGAAGCCTGACAGAAAAAAGTCTTTGAAATTATATGATCTATATCTCAAGACAAAGTATAAGCAACAACCAATCACCTTTTCATTCCAAGGACGCTTGGATAGGAGACTTAATTGTTTGCTGATGAAGGGAAATAAGGAATTTCTCATTTTAAAGAAAGCTGTTTACCATCAGCTTTGTTTGTTTTGAATTTGTATTTTTGTACTTTTTTTTCTGACACTGAATATTAAATGTAGCCAGTGTCTGAACTTGTTGTGTAGCCAAATCTGTAATTATTGTACTACATAATAAGTCATAATATCAAATCCTTTCTTACTTGATTTGTGATTAGGAGCAGATCGGGAATTTTCTGATTAAATGTTTTTTTCCTTGGAAAAAGTAGATATGCTGACACTAAATGTTTTCATGGGTAAAATACCTGTTCCAGTGAATGATCAAGAAAACACAAAGCTGTGATGGACTTCCTGCATGCTTGCTAGGAGTCTGGGGACTCCTGGATGCATTGCTCAAAGCAAGGCTCTCATGCAAAACAGCCAGAGAGCAAAGAGCTTGAGAGCAAAGCTGAGAGCCTCCTGCTTCCACGTGACATGGCCAAGAGACTGACAAGATGTGAGCCCCAGCTCCCAGTTTGACTCAGCCGTAAGATCTGGATGTCTGCAGGCTCCCATCTCTCCCTCTCAGTCCATTGGGACATCATGTTAAAAAACTATGAATTAAGATCAGAAATGTTATTTAGAATGTAGGGATCAGTTCCACACATTACAAGCAAGGGTAGGTGGGACCATTTAACTGAGAAGAACCACACTCAGAGTTGTTATCTACTGTGTGTTTAAATACTTCCCTGGAGATGGGAGAGTTCAACCATTTCATAACTTCTCCCATTTTTCATTACAACTGAAATTCTACTTTTTTTTTAATGTTTATAACAATTAGTGAAAATAGTAAATAATGCCATTGCTCTTTGATCACATAACAGAAAAGATGGCTATCTGTCTGCTGTAGTTCTTAAGATGTTTCACAGAGTTGACAATGTAACCCAAATAAATTTAATTAACTAAAAACAGGCTAATACATACATATCATAGAAGTAAAACAAAGGCACATGTGATCATCCCAGGCATTTCACATTTTGCAAATTTTCTGCTCATGCCAGTATGTAAGCCCATCAGAAAACAAAATTAGCACATAAAGTAATTCTCCTGTAAACTGAACTTTTTACTTTTAATCAAAAGTTAAAAATAACTGACAGATGGGGAGTATAATAGCTGAGGGAAACCACTGTGTTAATGCATCTAGCAGTTCCCAAGCTGGACTACACATCTTGCTGGAATGGAGTTTAAATAAATTAATGATTTCCTGAACCCATCTGTGTACACCTACCCTGGATCCTGGCTATTCATAGCCCTTCAAATGTTACTAAAACTACGGAAGTAGGGTGGAAAGAAATGTTCCCTGCAATACAGAATAATGCAGTTGTAGTCAGTGGAAATGCTGGAGCCTCCATGGTATGAAAAATGTATATTTCAAATAAATGCATTAGTGTAATGTTTACATATGCAAGAAAACAGTGGCATAGCATGAATAATTTTCCCTCTAACTAAGAATGTGCAAAGCATCTTAACAGACAGTACTCTGAGGTTTTAAAACAGTTTGAACACTGTATTATTTCTTATTATTTATCCCTTTGAGAAGTTATACATTCTCATCTTTACTCAAAGATTTTCATCAGAGCAACGCTTGCTCTCAGGCATATACTATGGTCGTGACCATTACTAAGATGACAACAGAAAATGGCATTACCACATCCTCATTTTGTTGGTTGTCGTCATTTCCCCATAGACCTCTTGACCTCTCTGTGTGTTAATTCAGTTGCTGAGTTAACACTGTCCTACTGCAGAAACAAAAAAATTGCTATGTAATCTCCCTCTATCTCATACTTGATTCATTCAGTGTCAATTCAAGGCATTGTCAAAGGCATTAGCTGTTTGTTTGTTTTGAAGGATCATGTTTTCACAAATACTCCAGAGAAAAATAATGGAAAGTGTGAACCACAGAAGGCAGTGCTTCTCTTTTTCTTATTTTTCTTTTTTATTGTTGTTGGGATTTTTGTTCGTTTTGTTTTCTGTGTATATAACAATCCAAAAGATAATATCACACAAAAAGTGTACAGGGGAGAGCATAAGCACGTGGTCATTTTGCGGGTTTGGTAAGTTTGAAAGTAATTACAGTTTTACCATTTTAATTTTATCATCTGCAAATGTTAATGAGCATAGTATGCATGGTCCCTCAGAAGTTCAAGACTAGCATTGTTTCATTAATTTCATTTATACTCTTTGCACCCATCCTGCATTTGTCAGGCTTTTCCACATAGTGTTGCCAGAGTACAAAAAGGTGTAAAATGAGGAAAGCAGTGGCTCAGTAAATAACTGAAGTCAACATTGAAGGAATATAACGTTACGTATGACACACAGTATTCAATCAGGTCTCTTCTACAAGCAATTGATATTCTTGATAGCCTGTGCATAATGTTCTCAAGAGACTTAGAAGGATGTTAACATTTCATTACTCTTGCCATTGATTTTTTCTGCTTTCTTCACAACAAAAGTCAAAACATGACCTCTTATTCCACTGAATTAGTTCCAGAGCACTTAGCATTATTGACCTCCTAATGAAAATTAATGATTGCTCTTTTGATCCAGTCTTTCAAATAGGCACACCAAGCACATTTAAGAAACAGGCATATTTCTTTCTCATATTGAAATGAAATAACACACAGTTAAGTAATGAAATGTACATTAATGCAACATTAAATTGGCAATGTTAAGCACACAGAATTCAAGAGATTTGAACTGCATTATCAGGAGTTGATGCTGCAAAGATTTAAGCTTGGTAATAATTTCATACCTGGAAAGCCAATGAATTTTACAAGTAAGGACACAGATATGCTTAAAATATTTCAGCCCCAGGCCCTAAATTTATAGTAAAAATCTGGAAAGACTGAAATGTTATTACTATGCAAAAGAGATAATTGCACATTAGTTTAGGTATTTCTCTGCTTTCCTTTTCCCTTGTAAAGCTAGAGAAGGATTCAGATTATCTTCAGTCAATTTTTTCTTCTGTGCTTACAAGCTGTCACCCTGCAGTTGAGTGGATTTCCTTCATACAGAGCCTTTTACAAATGTTTATGCACAAATTGACTTCAGCCTATGGATAAGGATCTCTTCTCCTTTGCATCTGTGTAAATAAGAATTACCTCTACCAGGTGAAACAGGAAAGGTGAATGGATTAATATCTGGAGATTGGGTGAAAGCTTGCCACTTTACCTAAACAACTTCCTATACCTGTGAAATTCTCCCAGAAATAATTCCTGGGTAATTATCTAGGAAATCTGCAAGAATAATGAATAAACTAACTTACTTTCTTCCTCTCTATCTGTAGACAACAAAGACTATGATGCATATCTATCCTATACCAAAGTGGATCCTGATCAGTGGAACCAAGAAACTGGAGAAGAAGAAAGATTTGCTCTTGAGATCCTACCAGATATGCTTGAAAAGCATTATGGATATAAGTTGTTCATACCAGACAGAGATTTGATTCCCACAGGAAGTAAGTCATATATTTATGCTTGTGTGTTTCCTTAACAGCAAATGCAGTCATTGTAGTGATTGTTTTGGTATTGTTTCTATGCTTATTTCTTCAGATTATCATCTTTCCTTCCTCATTTTAGGTAACAATGAAGATAAACCACCAAACATACTTAATTTTTATTTCCCAGATAAGAGGATTATTTTTCATTAATAATATTATATGGATTGAAGGTGAGACAGTGCAGAAAGGGAATACACAAGTAAAGAAAATGAATGAGACTAATATTTTTTTCACAGATTTTTGAGAAGAATGACTACAGAGGTCTTTGGTTTTTGTTCCTTAGAGTTTGCCTGGAAAGATATCCATGAGTCTATTTATTGCAGAAATTTAGATAGGAAGGAAACAGTTGTGTTTGGACTAAGGCAAGGGCTGAATAACACCAACTACAGCAGAGCAAAGTAGTGAATTTTGTTAGTGTCCACTGTAGATAAATATATAGTGCAGGTACTGGACCATTCTCAGAGGCTGAAAATCGTAATTTATTCCAGCTGGTACAGGTAGATCTTTTTCATGTTTCTTTCGTGCATTCCAGCCTACATACAGCAATTTTTTGTAAGTTGCTCTAGTATTCTTCATAACTTCAGTGCAACCATATAGACAGCTACTAGGTTCAATATCTTTTACTGAGGATAAGAAAGTATGCTTGGTATAAGCAAAGTACAACATCAAAGCTAATTACATGAGCATTTTTTAAATCTACAGCAAACTAAACATTAATTTGAAGGAGACAACACTGTTTTTGTGAATGTATGTGACAGGGTCATGAAAGGAATACAGGAATCTATCCTTACAGTACACCTTAGAGTATCATTAGGTTTAAGAGTGAATCACATAGTTGCTGGTCTGTTGCCTACCTGGGTGACTTTGCTTTTTTAAGGGAAAAAAAGGTGAACACGTTTGTTCCAATAAAGAGATAGACATTTATACAAAACCACAGCTCATGAACAAACACTAACAATCCACAGTGCATGGGGGAATAGTTGTTTTGCAGGATCACAGAATGGTTGAGGTTGGAAGGGAGGGACATCTGGAGGTCATCTTATCCAATTTCCCTGCTCAAGTAGGGCCACCTGGAGCAGATTTCCCAAGAGCATGTCCTGGTAAGCCAACCTGGCACATTGCAAGTGATATTTTTGCATATTTCAGTGAGCTCTTCTGGGAGCAGGATTTGCCTCTGTTGTTTCTCCTCAGTCTATGGGAGTGAAGTGTTTTCTTAGATTGAATTTTGAGCACTTGTCTTATTTTGTAGCCTACATTGAAGACGTGGCAAGATGTGTAGACCAAAGCAAGAGACTGATCATCGTCATGACTCCAAATTATGTGGTAAGAAGAGGCTGGAGCATCTTTGAACTGGAAACAAGGCTTCGAAACATGTTAGTCACAGGCGAAATCAAAGTGATACTGATTGAATGCAGTGAACTACGAGGAGTTATGAACTACCAGGAGGTTGAGGCCCTGAAACATACTATCAAGCTCCTCACTGTCATTAAATGGCATGGACCAAAATGCAACAAGTTGAATTCCAAGTTCTGGAAACGTTTACAGTACGAAATGCCTTTTAAGAGGATTGAACCCATCACACACGAGCAGGTTTTAGATGTCAGTGAGCAGGGGCCCTTTGGGGAACTGCAGACAGTCTCCGCAATTTCCATGGCTGCTGCCACCTCCACTGCTCTTGCCACTGCCCATCCAGACCTACGCTCCACCTTTCATAACACATATCATTCACAGATGCGCCAGAAACACTATTATCGAAGCTATGAATACGATGTACCTCCTACTGGCACCCTGCCGCTTACCTCAATAGGTAACCAGCATACCTACTGCAACATCCCTATGACACTTATAAACGGGCAGCGGCCACAGACAAAAACTAATAGGGAGCAGAATCCCGAAGAGGCTCACACAAACAGTGCGATACTGCCCCTCTTGCCACGGGAGACCAGTATATCAAGTGTAATTTGGTGACCGAAATGCAAGGGGCCATCAACCCCCTTGAGCAGGAGCTGAGTCTGCAGTCCGGTGCCTGGAACTACATCCTCGACTGCTGCTGTTAAACATGCATTACAATTGATAACATACGAGGAAAAACAGGGTCTTGTACATATGTTTTTTGCAATTTCTTTGTAGCATCAGTCTTCCTGTTTTACCCATGTCTCTTCCCATTCACATTTTCAACTTTGTTTTATACGTCATTGGAATTTGTATATTTACATTTTTTTAAATGAAGAGACTGCTGTATAGATAGGAAAATTTTTTGCTTCATTAGTATAATTTTAGACTTTTTGTTTGTTTGTTTTTAACCTCTCTTGGGAATGCTTGGACAAAGCTATGTTGATATCAGAAGCACCATCCATTTTGTTGGCCTGTCTAGCCTGATTCCTGAAGGCCGTGCCTGCTGCAGTTCACCTCTTTTGGAGAATATTTGTTCTTAGAAGGACCCCATCCCTCACTGAGAGCTCCAGTTTCATTTCTACTCCCGTAATGTGCACTGCTCCTTCCCTGCCCTTACACTGACCCCTAATTGGGGTAACACCTCAGTCTGATCATCTAACATGTAACTTGCTAGATACCTGTTAAACAACAGAATATACCCAATCTGTATCAGTTGCTTCACAGTAGTCACTACAGACTGTGTAGAAACTAGAGATGGTTTGGCTTTTGCTTTCTTGGATTTGTCTTCTTTTTTTTTTTTTTAATTTTTATTTTAAGAATTAGTTTATTGTATCCCTTTTATAAATATAAAAACAAACCCTATTTTTAACACTTCCTCGAAAAGTTTTCATATGGTTGTGGATTTTATTTTTAAGCATTTAACTTTTTCTTTTCCCCCTTTCAAAATACTGCAAATACGATCATTTGCAATTGTCAGGCAAGTAAGACAAGTGAGGCAATAGGCACTGAAGTGCAGAGTCCCACTGATATTTACAGCCATGACTTCCAAACCAAAGGGGAATGAAAAGACAGTATTGTAGATGGTTTGTCACTTTGTATTATAGAAAGTGTTATTTTCTAAAAAAGTAAAAGCAAAACATTATTTTTTGCTGTGGATTACAGAGTCCCCTTGTATTTTAATGTTCCAAAAACTGTTATTTGCTTTAAAATGATATATTCAGGATTAAGAAGCCTTCTTTCATTTGGTTTTAGCTTGTAATGACACGTAAAACTTTATTCATTTCAATATGATTTCAGGAAGAACTCAGGCAGAAAAAAATGACATGAATAACAACAAATATCTTTGTTTTCAGAATAAACTTTATTTATACAAAATTAATATTTAAATCAGACCTGGAAGTATTAAAAATGATTTATTCACTTTAATGAATAAATAAATTAGTTTTATTTTTTATGTATGATTCTATTTGAGGAGTTGCAAATAATGTGTGTACCACAGCTGCCAGGGAAGAAAAAAAAAAAATCAAACCACTATGTTTACATCTGTACATCTTTAAGACAAATGAAATAAGCATTTAAAACATACTTACATTTCAAATAACAGAAAAATCCTTTCTGGTTTTAGAAAGAGAGAGGAGTGGTGGCGTAGCTCTACAACACATTCAGGACAAGCTCTCTGCTAGTCTCTGCTAGCAGAAGCAGAGGAGCTGGGGTGGAGTTACTGGTTGCAGCACGCTGTTATATAGTCATGGGTTTGATTTACCCTGGCAGAAATGTAACTGGTATCCTGGAAAATAGACCTTATAATCTATTTATGTAATTAATTAGCTTCAGGTATTTTTATGGTACCTGAATGATATTGGCCAATATAATGGATGCGTGGGGTTTGTTCGTCCTGATTGTCACAAGGGGAAAAGTACAGCTTATAGTATTTTGCTCTTCTTAATGAGAAGTGATGGGTAGAGAGTGGGTAAACTGCAGTTTGGGGGATGTTTGTGGGAGTAAACCAGAACTGACAGTGTGGGAGGAAATGACTATGCTCCTGCTGTGAAAGTCAAGAAATCTTAGTATCTGCATAACAGGCTAATAGAACTTTGGGATGTGCACTGACTTTTATTGCTTAAAAATGCTTATTTCTCTGACAACTTGCTCAAGTCCTTTTCTACAATCTGTTTTTGTTCTTTATTATGGTGTCTCTCTCTGGACATGTGCCAAACATCCACAGAATGGAAATGAAGCTGCCAGGTCAGAAAAAAAATTAAGAGAATTTTGCACATTTGGTTGTTTTGCTAGTGTAAGAAAGCTATTATTTATTTGCTCTTAGACACCTGTCCGGCACAGATGGCATTTTCTTTCATTCATCTGGATGCCAAGTGCCCCAGTATCCTCTGAAAGCAATGCATTATTCTTTCCCTTTTCCCTCCCCTTTACATGCCCTGGGGTAAAGACTGGGATGTGGAATAAATGTAGGATGTAACTATCTGACCACAGTCACTTTTACACGATTGGTAGCTGTTTCTTTAGCCACATGGGGAGTACTTTTCTGTTGTTCTATTTTTAGTATAGATTTAAGCACTTTGAATAGCATGATTCAGGGATTGACAGATACTATTTGGTATTCTCACTACTTAAAAGAAGTATTTCTTATAATGTTTTGTCATAATGTTAAACAGAAGAAAATCAACAACAACAAAAAAAGAAACAAACCACAAAACAAAACCTGAAATAAATGGTGAAGCTGTTTGTGGCTTTAGAAACATTCCTTCTTAGTATTCCTCCTCTGTGAACAGCTCTGTGTGGGAAACAGTGAAGGAAACTGTTGTGTGTTCACGTGCTTTATGTTTGAGAGAAGTTCTGTTGGAAAGCAAAATAAAATGAAAAAAACAACCAAAACAACCAAATTTGTCATTGCCCTAGTGCTTAGGCTCCATACTTTTTTGAAGATTCTCCAGTTTTTGACAATGCAGACTGAAGTGTGCATGTAATTGCCATATATAACATTTAGCCATAAGCAAATAGCACTTTATTTTAAAAACTGCAGTGTGATGATTGGAAAAATTTACTCTGCCTGGTCAATTACTTTGGGTCTGTATGTGGATTCTATGCACGTGAATTATCCAAGTGTGGTGCTTTGTCTTTATAAGTCTCTCTCTAATCAGGGTAGTCCTTGATATAAAACTAAAGGACTCTGTTGCACAACTTGTAGAAATTCAGTATATAGGTTTTCCGGACAGCACATATGACTGGACAGAAATGAGGGACCGTACAGTATACAGCTAATTATTTTGAAGGCAAAGTGCATTGCTGGGTCTGATTCTGTTCTCAGTTGCAGCAGTGGGATTTGAGAGTAAACCTAATAAAGCTGAATGAGTGTAAGATTGATTTGTGTGGGGGAAGAAAATTGGAAAAGCAAAGAGGAAAAGAATTCGTATTTGCAGTCTGTGTCAAGATGAAATCTTGGCTGCAAGGAAAGCAGCAGCAAAATGTCTTCTGCATTTTAGTAGGGACCCAGTTCTTACCTGGCAGCCAACATGAAACATTTGCAATATGATCTGGTTCAGAGCTAAATACTGTTAGGCTTAGATGCAAACTAAGATTTTTCTATTACCGAACAGCTGTGAAAACCATGTGTGTGTTACATAATGGGTGATAATCAGCTTCAAAATAATTGGAAATCTTGTTATAGCCTCCTGATTAAAATTCACAAAGTTTTACTTAGATATTGTACATTAATGACACATTTAAATTATAGATAAAATAGCAAGATTTGAGGAAAACTGGCCTGGTAAACAGGCTTCCTTCATTCTTAAATTGGAAAAAAAGAAAAAAAAGAAAAAAAAAGAAAAAAAAGAAAAGGTTAAGCTAGCAAGCCTAAGGAGAGTTTAATTAAAATCCAAACAAGAAAAAGAAAATCACAGCAGTAAAGTAAGCTCAAAAATAGGAAAAGGCCAATGGAGAAGAAAGGTCAAAATAACCCACCTGGTTTTTGACTGTACTGTGGCTTTTTTTGTCATGCAACGCTCTATACTCTGGCTGACCTATATAAAGCAACTTTTTGGAGGCCTATCCAGACAGATCAGCAACACAAATATGTCCTTGTATGTCTAATACACTCCAAATGATCTTGTACTTGTTGGTAGTCTAGCACAGGGAGTTTTTGTTGTGTCTTCTATTGTTGTGATACAAAGGATGGCAGAAATCTGTCAGCGCTAAAAAAACCCTCTGTAACAGACTGAGTTTATTACCCAGAGAAACTATATTCTTCACATCCACTCCTTATTTGATTTGCTGTTATTACAACACCTATTTTACCCCATTTCTCAGATGAGCAAGAAACTAATGTGACTTGTATCAGAAAAAATGTAAGCAATTTCCTAACAATGAGTCTCCTTGCATAATGAATGCTGCAAGTTCCCTTGCATTTTTTCTGTATAATCACAACTATTCACCTCCTAAATAGCCACTGAGTGGAGGTTGGAGAACACCATTGTGTCTTTCATTTGAGATTCACTGAATTTAGGATGGTTACTGAGCTGTTATTCATGATGTAATTTTGCTGGACTGCTTCCCATCGACTCTGGCTATATCCTCCAAGAAGACACGTTGGCAGCGTTGCACTTCTCCAGCTGGTGTTGGGTTCATGTTCCAGAACTTGGAGTTGTTGCCCTGAGGAATGAAGCTAATAGAAATGTTTCAGCTATTAAGAATTTTCCTATGCTTTTTGTTTGTTTAAGTTCTGTTTAAGACAAAGTTTGACCTTTACTCTGGACTAATAAACACTGCAGGTGGGAGGTCAAGGGTCCACAGAGACATTAAGTATTCAGAGCAGAAATTACAAAGGCAGGCCTGATATCTTATCTGGAAAATGTATACATTCTGAAACTGCTCAGATTACTGAAAATGGAATACATTGGTATTAAGAGTTGTTGAAGGGAAGTATTCTATTTGTTATTAGAACCAGCCTCATTCCAAAAGCTTTTCAGTGTTCTTATATTAAGTAGCCAATATCCTAGATAATGTAATTTCAATTGAAATAATTTTTGATATTTTTTATAAAGACGTCTCCCTTAACCATCAAGGCATGACAGAAGGAACACACAAACTACTCCAAAAATAAAGTGGACGTTTTTTTAACTTTCTCTTTCTCTTTTTATCAAATATTAACTCTTTCTCTGTGCCCCTCAAAAATATAAAATAATCCAGGAAAAATGAATACCTGCAAAGCCCATACTCTTAAACACATTTGGTGATGGATAAAGACATGCAAGCTGGGGTGAGGGGCTGCACCACATGGTTACAACTGAAAAGCTCTGCAGCAGGGAGACTGTGTGCACCCGCACAGGGAGAGGGAGAGCACTGGGCACATTGTGTTTAGTTACTCCTGTGTCAGGTTGGTGCAGAAGGAACCACAGGCTCAATACATCACCATTCTTCTACCTGCTATAGGCAACACGCAGAGAAGGTGAGCAGTAAGCCTTGAGTTTAGTGACAGTAAACTTGAGTGCTTTTAGCTGACTGCACAAAGATCCCCTATTGCAAAGCAGGCAGAAGAGCAGAAACAGCTGACAATGTTTCCTGTTTGTTCAGTGTGCAGAGTAAAAGCCAGCACTGAGCATAGAAAGAGGTTAGCTTACTGGGTTAGTGTGCAATTCACTAAATGACAGTTACAGGAAATTGCCATCTCTATCAACAAGCACCACACCTGAGCTCCCTTGCAGCAACTTCCATCCTGTCCCATTCCATCCCATCCCATCTCATCCCATTCCATCCTGTTCCATCTTCTCCTGTCTATTCACCTTGCAGGCTGTATTAAAAGCACAAGCACAAATAAGCTTGCTATGAGCCCTGAGGTTGGGGCATATGTGAATACTCTGCAGAGATGTCTAGGGTGAGTAAATGTCTTCTCTCCTAAGAGGCTTACAAGAGCAAAGCCTTGATTTGTAAAAAGTTTTTATTTTAGTTCTCAGATTGCACATCATTTTTCACACCCCTCTAGGGTGCTCATATGAAACAACATTCTGATACTGTCATGAACCTTCTGTGTAGTAAAAAAAAAGTCTTAAAATTAAGTCAGCCATGGGCTCAAAATATTTTCACCCATGCATCTATGATTAAGCTGCAAAGTCTGCACACACACTTGGAAAGCAAAAATAAACAAAGAAAAGCAAAATAGCAATTACTAAACTCTATTTAAATGTGCTTTTTAAGGGCTATATTTTTTCAGAGAAGGTTGTTTTCTCCTGCTGTTTTGTAGGAAGTTACATGAGAGACTGTTTAAAATTTTCTTTTTGTTCTTTGCATGACAGGTAAATCACAGCAAGATTTTATTTTTTTAGGAAGTCTCATTTTTCTTTCTAAGTTTAAAACACAAGTGGCAATGAACTTACAGACTTAGAAGAAATTGTTTGCCAGAGTTAATAGTCTCTGGTGAACAGCTCACTGCAACCCTAATTAAGTTCTTAGGGACATTTCAGTAGAAAATTTAAACAATTAGTATTGCACATGTACCTTCAGCATCACATTAGAAAGTTGTACATTTGTCTTCTTAAAAGCCAAGGAACTTCAAATGGAACAATTACGTAAATACAAATTAGAAAGGAAAACAGTGAGACAACTGTCTCTCCCATCTGTCTTAGATGTTTAGTGACAGCAGATTCCTTTGAGATCACTAACCCATGCCTACCTCATCAAAACACATGAATCCGCAAAATGTGCAGAAATCTGGGCAAAAATTGTTGCAATAAGCACTCTCAAATCTTAGTTACATCACAGAAAGCACTTTATATATTTTTAGGTCTATACATAGGTATTTTATCTTTTAATTATTTAATCATAGAACAATACAACAAAATAAATAGCATGCTCATAAAAATGCAAGGAAGTCCCAAAAACCTGTGTTTGTTTATGGGAGGACACTCCATGTGCAGCAAGAAGGCAGCAGACTTGTAACCAGGCCATTGCTAGGTGGCATTTCGACACAGATATGTAGCTAGGGGTGACATGGGGTGGAAGAAGTATAACAAAGATTTTTCCTGGTCATGTCACAACTAGGTAGGTGGTACAAGACTAGTGCTCATGCAGTCTTACTGTCATGGGAGATTACAAACATTCTTTGCCTGTAGGACACTAATACCCGAATGTACCAGGTACTTCCTTCACCTCCTGGATGCTATCTGAAGCAATTTATATGACCTGGTTAGAGGTAGGGAATTTTTTTTTCTAGATTACAAGATCTACTTGATTCATAGGAATATTTGCTAGAGCTCCTCTCATTGTAAATAGTAATCAATGTCAATATGGTTCATATTTTCTCTGCTTACCTTTTCACTCTTCTAAACAAAAGAGATTGTTAAAATCTCTCAGTGCCATATAGCAACTACCATTTCTATACTTTAAAAAAAAAAAAAAAAACAAAAAACAACAAAACCAGAAAACTTCAGGTATTTGAAGAGTGAGAAACAGTAGCAAAAAAATTGTCTGCTTGAAATGACGCCTACCAAGTTGTTCTTTAGGGAATGTTGAAGAAAAATGCACTGGACAGTCACCTGGGCACCTTACCTTATATATTTTTTTCAAGATCCTGGCAAAGATAAGTCTAGAGCATAAGGGATTAGAGACAGACTGAAATGCACATGCATATATTTTTCAACAGTGTTTTCATTCCTTGTAGCTCCTCCTATTGTTTTTTGTTTTGCTTTGCTTTATTTTGTTTTGTTTTCATAAGGAAAGACATCAGGACTGAGATACCATAGCACCACATTAGTTTAGGGATGGCACAGCCACATTAGAAAGAATGGAGATGAGTTCCAGAAAACTGAAGTATAGCAGTCATAAACTAGGCTGAAAATCTCCTATTTGTGCACATTGCAGCTGTTCAAAGAGCTTTGGATCTCCTTAGGTCCCACTTCAGTCAATTCTCCATTTCATAGGCACTCAAAGAAAGAGGTTTTGAAAGGGAAAATGGTGCTTTCAGATACCATAATACATGAAGTCTTAGACACAGTGAGTCTAATGCCACAAGCTCACTGAGAAATGAGGTTTCTGTGAGAAACCTGAGGTTTCATTCTCATTTTGGCCTTCTGATTGCCATCTGCTGGTTTTCTAAGGTTCTCTGAAGACTCAAAAAATAAAATAAAATCAGATATTTCAAAGTCAAGGTGAATCAAAGGAATGTATTATAACATCACTGATTGTTTCAAATAACTGACAGGAATGCAGATAGCTGCCCCTTCTTCCCTTACCTCTTCCTGTCCTTCTGCCCTAGATAGTCATCTTCTATAATTTATTTTGCATATGCTGTAAAAATACAGACTAGGAGGTTTTTTATTATTATATTAGTCAGGAAACTAATATGCTCAGAAATAGTTTAATATAACATCCTGGTTTCATCATGAAGGTTTGCATATTTATTGTATAACTGTTCATCAGCTAATAAAGTAGGCAGCTGTCCAGTGCTGGGCAGTGCTGAAGCAGCTCTGAAGCAGCCAACACAGTTTGAGTTGAAGATGATAAAAGACAAAATATTCATCTTTATTCATCTTAGCTCTTACAGTAAAATGGAATTAAATCATCTTCCCAACATTATATCTAAATTTCAACTGCTGTCACTCACAGCTATTTTGAGTCACATATGATTTTTGCAAGAAAAGCACACTAGCAAGTCTGTACAGTTACTAGTGACAATGTGACTATCCATAATATATAAACTTAAGCATATGCACCCTTTCATGGGTAAGTATTTTTATTAGCTTATTGTACATAAACTGCCCTTCCTTCAGAAGATAAGAAAACAAAATGACCAAAAGACCTTTATAAGAAAGAACATATACCTAGCTGTAATAGTGGAATAAAAATTTTATCACCTTCACTTTTACAAAAAAGCTGCAAATGTAATACAAATAAAGAAACAAAATATTTTTTTTTATTCTAATGTCAACTGCAGCATCTTTTTACCAGCTGCAATTTGTCTAGGGGATTTAGGGTTTTTTTAATTTTATTCCATTACTTTACTTACTCAGATCAGGAGGAGCTCGCTGTCCATAAGGAGAGTGAAAAACACAGCTCAAGCCGTAACAGTCCCTTCTTGGGAGTGAACTATTCAAAGTTAATAACTGGATAAGCATCTTGATAGAACACTTTGTTACAAAAGCTTTCATTTGGCCTTCTGTAATCCTGGGAACAACAATAGTCTACATGCTCTGTAGCTCCTATTAAATAAATGCACATACATTGAAGATATAAATGTATATTTACCAACTTTAAAACATTTTGCATTGAAGGAAAGAAACAAGCAAGTGCCATGCTAGACTTTGGGATCATTCTTCTTAATTTACTTAATGGTTGGTAAAAGTAAAAAAAAAAAATGCTACTCAAGTCAGCAGAATGAATGCTGTTTATAACTGGTGCAAAAAAGAGCAGAATCAGGCCCAGAGTTTGTGAACATGGATTTCTGGTTATTCTACAATCAGCATCATTGCCTTTTCTAAACGTTCATTACTATTGCCATATAAACCATAGATTAACATATATATTCTTATCAAGGTTTTATTTAAGGCTACAGATATGCCTAAAAACTCGGAAATATGCCTCTTCCTTTATACCTTTTTTTCAAAATCATTGAATTTAAAACAGAAGCACTAAAGTGAAGTAGAGATACATCAAACTATATTTATGTCTACTTTATATTAAATATTTTACCTAAAGAGATTAACTTATATTTATTTTTTAAAAAAATTAGATAAGTCATAGGTAAAAGCAACTGCATTTTTGTAGTAATACTATACATCGCTGAGAAGCAAGAGAGTCATGATCAAAATGTTGCCTAGTTTCAGTGTACGTTACTTTAAAAAGAACATGTTTTATGTTATTGTAACTTTTGGAAAATTCACCAAGCCTAGTATATAAAACTGAATAGCTTATTGTAACAACTATAACATATTAAGCATTTTTGTATTTTCATAACTTTTATTCTTACAGGAGAAAAGATATCACTCACTAAATATGAATGCTGCACATGTTAGCAATAGAAATACTGTTTTTTGTAACTTTGATTGCACTTGCCTTAACTTTTCAACACATATATACAAACGCAAACAACACAGAGGGGGAGAAAAAAGAGGATTAAGGGAAATAAAATCCACAAAAGTAGGCAAGTTTTGCATTATTTAATGAATAATGACACATGAGCATATTCACTAGAATCCTTGTAAAGAGCACACGATGCCGTAGGTTTATTAAAGCACAAGGTGTACTTTGTCTAGATTAAAAACCCACAAAAACAAACAAAAAAAACCTTTTGGTGTGACTTTGCTTTAGGTTTAAAAAAGTTGGATGTTTAAAAAAAATATTACTTGCATATGAATATTTTTGTATAATATCTGAAGAAGGTTTTAAAACAAAACAAAAAACCCTACTTGCTTTATGGTGTGCAAATTTTAGAGAAAAATAAACAGGGTATGTGTCCAGTTTGTAAAAAAAATGTTCTCCTTTCAAGATTACGCTTTCACTGGCTAAATGCAAGGTTATGACAACTTGAAATACTTTTTTGTGAACTGACAAACAAAAAATAAAGCAATGTGAATAATTTTCGTACGCAAACTTTTTTTAAAATAAGTTGTTGCTAATAGCAATACAAATTTAACAGCACGATAGGGAAGGCTTTGAAGATTCCAGTTCAGTGATTTGACTTGCAGGACATACTGGACCAGAGCATATGCATTGGATAAACTGGCACAGCTCCACTGGAGGCAATGGAGCAGCTCCAACTTACACCAGCTAAGAGCATGACCTTTTGCTTAAGAACGCTTCTAACAGTAAATATCCTTCCATTAATATTTTCTTTCTTGCTGTTTCCTCTTGTTCTGCTGTTTTATTTCTTAAGCAGATTTCTTCAGGATATATGTATGCTATTCATATTCTTTTTTTCTTAAAAACTTGAAGGGTTGTGGATTTACTCATAGTAAAGCAAGGAGCATAGTCTCATAAATGAGGGATTTTGTGTACGTGTGTGGGTGCACGTGTATGTGTTTGATTTGCTACTGCATTGCTCAAGTTTTATGACTGTTTAGCTCCACTGAAACCACAGGGTGGCAGGAGAATAGATTAGCATGGTAGTGAATAATTTTTTTTAGCAGTGTGTATGTGTGGTGTGTGTGAACAGAGTGGGTCTCTGACTGATACAGGAACTGTGGTGGAACAGGAGTAGCTCAAATCATACCAATTTTGTCATTGTACAAATGAAAGCTAACAAGAAAATGTCCAGAAAGTTATTACTGAATACCTTTTCTTTTTTAAGTTTGTTGAATATGACAGCATTCCTGGGTCAGGGAAAATTCAATCCTTGGTTTTCTGAATGGACTCTAAATTCTATGGTTTTCTTCTCAATTGCAGCGGCATAAATCAGGAGTGTCATTATCCAAAGCAATGGGATTATACCCGTGTTATATCAGTCACCTGAACTGCAATCACCTTATTTTTGTCTTTCCTGTCAAGATCTTTATCTCCTCAACTCTTTGAAAGACACAAAAACCACTTAACTTGTTTCCAATCTTCATTACTTTTTTTTAAAGTTGTGTATCCTCTCAAATTCCAGGGAAATTGCTCTAAATTGAACCTCTGAGGCACAAGAATTTGAAGCCTTGCAATAACAGACAGGCACCAGGGCAGAGCAGCTCTTACAAAGGTTGATCGCATGTCAAAGCTAGAGCTTAAGTTCACAAAAGAGCTAGATATCTTCTTGCTGCAGAGGACTGGGCCATAGATTACCCCATGTCTTTGTAGCTTATGAGTATCAGAAGACTTTTAAGATATAACAACTGAATCAGTTTACCTGCAGCAAGTCATATTTAAATGCATTTTTGATATAACCACTGTATTTTGCACCTGCAGTCTGGACTGTGGAGTCAACCAAGCTATATTACAAAATATCGTGTCTACAGACAGTCACCTTTTTGAACTTTGATGCTGTCTGCTGCATCTCTCATGATATTTTTATCTTTGCTATACAAAATATCAGTAAAATAATCTGATTCTATTATCACATTTTTACCAATATCAACACAATTCATTGGCCTGATATGGTGGCGGAAAATGTATTTAGCATTCTGTTAGACACCATAAGAGTCGTGATTGCTCAACTACCAGCATGTCAAGTGCACAGAAATATAGTATCCACTGTAAATTCAAAAACTATTTATGTATATTTACTTAAATTTTTTAAATACTTCTATTAAACAGACATTAATAAAAAAATGTTCAAGAACACAACGCTCTATTCTTTACTGCATTACTCTGCATTCCTTACAATTCTTAGACTCATGAGTGAGACAAGTAGAAAGGTAGAAAATTTATTAATTGCTGGTATTCCTTCCCAAAATCATACATATGTAAACACACTGGGAAGCCACATAGGGCTGCATGCTTGAAGAGAGACCATCACAGGAAAAAAATTAAGCAGACAAGAAGATTGTTTGGAAAAGCATTCCAGTCCTGGTCCCAAAAATTAAACAAATAAAGAGAGAGAAAGACAGAGACAGAGACAAAGAAACAAAAAGACGGAGAAAAAGCACCAACAAACTCCAGTACTGACTAAAACACTTAGCATATATCTCAAAAGCTTTCTTGGTGGTACCTGACCTGCACCATGTAGAGCCATTATCTCAAACTCTACATTTCATGATGACTGTTACCTGACAAAACCACAGAATCATTCTTATTTTTCTTTTTCTTTGCCTATGAGCTCTCATCCTCACAAGGCCCTTCCCTTCAATATGCTGTAACTCAAGTACTGGAAACAAAGTTTGCAAACAAAGGAAACTATCTCTTATTTCAAGGGTCTTTTGGATCACCAAATTATTATTATAATAAAATTCATTCATTTATTAGATTATAGATTTTCCCTCACCTTTATGAGTACTTATTTCCCCTTTGTATTTTTCCTAACATGCTTTTTTTATTTGTTCTTTTTTCATAATTATTTTGCATAAATAATTGAATTTGGCAATTAATGAAAAAATATACATCTTCTAAGTACTATGTTTGCCTTCTTAGGAATTCAATGTAGTATCTGTAATTGAAACATAGGTTCTTGAACAGCGCTGTGAATTGAAACTATTCACACGCTTGTAGGCCTATGTGTTAACTACTTAATCAGGGAGATTAGAATGTCATTTTAATACATACATAACTGAAAACTAAATGCTCAGGTATTTATGGTATCCACTGAAGTGCAAATAAAGCTGTTGTTTGTAAGTAAAGAGCTGTTTCATTTTAACCAGAGGACTATATACAAGGTTTTCAGTTAAACAACCTGCTAAGAATCATGAAAGACACTGTGATAGTCATGTACTACAAAAGATGATGCTGAGAATAAGAAAGAGAGACATTACAATACAAGGTAGATCTTTGACTGCAGTTTAAGTCTTCAAAATCCCTCTAAAAGGCCTGGGAAACACATCCTCACCTGAAATAGATTCTTGGATTACACACAGGTTAGTTTCAAACCTCAGTGAAAGCAAATGTCAAGAGCAAAATGAACAGCAAGCATATTTTTCAGTAGAACAAGAAAGAAAATAATGCTAATAGAGCAGATAAAACAGTAACATACTGTTGTCTAGAGACTGAAAAATAGACTCTAGAAAGTTAGTCAGAGATCTTTAAAGTGCTTAACTTTCCAGTTACATTCAGAATGTGTTTGTTCTTTTAAATCAATATGCATCCCTCAAAAATCAAATAACTATTCTTCTAGACTATGAACACTGATTAACCTTAACCTCTTCAGTATTTTCTCCATACTTATATTGCAGAGGAATATGCACTGAGCAAGGTAAAGCTAGAACAAAGCCTGTGTCCTTTATGATTACTTTATAAGGCACTCTCATTTCTGTCTTGAGAAATTAGGTGTTGACTATCATCAGCTTCAGTATTGGCTATGGTGGAGACAGCTGTCAGAAGAAACATAGCCCAAATATTTGATGTGGAAATATACTGTGGCTTCTCTGCCAGCAGCACTGGATATGATGCCAGTAACAACCACAAGGTTTTTGTTCTCCAGTGAGCATCATCCTGCACCCCATAGAAACCCCACATGTACTGGAGAGAAAGGAAAGAATATATAAGCACTAAAGAAGGACTATACCATGGTAGAGGATGCAAGAAAAAGAGCTATTCCTCCTATCCTGGTTGACATCTCATCCCACATGACAAATTCCTTGTTGCCTCTGCTAGGCTTTGTTTTGTCACAGATTCTGACCCCTGACAGATATAGATAGACAGAGTCAAGACACACCATTTGAACTCCTCCATGCAGTGTTAGGTCAGCCACCTCTACACTCGCTACTGCAAGAGATTACTTCCTCCAAGTTAACTTTCAAAACTCATCTGGATGTAACTACTAATGAGATGGTTTACTTGCCTATAGTATTTCATGTACTGTCAATACACCATATTATTCTGCTGTCTTCTGGGGAGATAGCTTTTTCTTTTGATATCCTACTTGTTTTAATACATCTAAGTGGATGTTCACATTATGGAAAACTGGTTGTAATGTTAAGGACTGTATACAAAAGTGAGGATGTGGTGGTGTGGTAGATTGATCATGGCTGGATGTCAGGTGCTCAACAAAGTGACTCTATCACTCTCCCCTACTCAGTGGGACAGGGGAGAGAAAATATAACAAAAAGCTTCTGTGTTGATATAAGGGAGATCACTTAGAAATTACCATCCCTGGTAGAAGAGACCCAACTTGAAGAAAGGAGTTTAATCTGTTACCAACCAAAATCAGAGGAGGATAATGAGAAAATAAAAACCAAATCTTAAAACACCTTCCCCCCGACCCCTCCTCCCTTCTTTGCTGGGCTCAACTTCACTCCCAATTTCTCTACCTCCTCCATCCAAAGCAATGCAGGAAGATGGGGGATGGGGGTTTCAATTAGCTCATCACATGTTATTTCTACCACTTCTTCCTTCTCAGGAGAAGGACTCATAACACTCTTCACCCATTCCAGCATGGAGTCCCTCCCATGGGAGACAGTCCTCCATGAACTTTTCCAATGTGAGTCCTTCCCGCGAGCTGCAGTTCTTCATGAATTGCCCTAGTGTAGGTCCCTTCCATGGGGTGCAGTCTTTCAGGAACAGACTGCTCCAGCATGGGCTTCTCTCTCCACAGGGCCACAGGTTGTGCCAGGAACCCACTCCAGTGCAGGCTTCCCACAGGGTCACAGCCTCCTTCAAGCATGTGAAGAATGCCTGAAGAAATGTGAAGAAACCTCCAGTGTGGGGTTTTCCATGAGCTACAGGTGGACATCTGCTCCACCATGGACCTCCGTGGTCTGCAAGGGCACAGCCTACCTCACCATCATCTTCATCATAAGCTGCAGGAGAATCTCTGATCTGGCATCTGGAGCACCTCCTCCTTCTTCATTGACCTTGGTGTCTGCAAAGTTCTTTCTCTCACATCTTCTCACTACTCTCTTCTGAACCGCAGTTACTGTTGTGCAGTGACTTTTTTCCCTTCTTAAATATGTTATCACAGAAGTGATACCACCATTGCTGATGGGCTCAGCCTTGGTCAGCAGTGGGTCCATCTTGGAGCCATCTGGCATTGCCTCTATCAAACATAGGTGAAGTTTGTGGCAGCTTTGCACAGAAGCCACCCCTGTACCACCCTGCTACGAAATCCTTGCCATGCAAATCTAATACGGGTGGTATGAATGGAGAGACTAGTTTGAAATTGTAAGTAATGGTGAAGAGTAACATTTCTTCCAATTATTGAAATCACAGAACATACACTTCTAAGCAAATATCTAATTAGCAATTAATGTAATCAATAGAGGCCTGAAAAAAAAAAAATATTCTCCTTAGATTACTGTATTGGGTTTGGGGGGAGGGGTGGTTTTGGTAGTGGGGGAAGGGGATATGGTGATGGTCCCTGTGAGAAGCTTCATGAAGCTCCCCTGGCTCCAAGGCAGATCCACCTTCAGCCCAGGCTGAGACAGTTAGTGATAGGGAAATGCCTCTTCAAATCCATATTCATGAGTGGAAAGACCAGTTTAGCAGGAGGAAGAGTGCCATCAGGAGAGACCTCTGACTTGAACAAAAAAGACCACCAACAACATGAAGAAGGAGGAGGAGGGGAGGAGACAGAGAACCTCAGAGACCCAGATCAGTACATAGAAGAATAGGGGGAAGATAAATGAAGTCCCCTACAGCCCATGAAGATTCAACAGTGAAGCAGACACCCACATATAGGCCATGGAGGACTCCGTGCTGGAGCAGGAAGCTGTGCCTGAGGGCAGTTGTGACTACGTTGAGTGCTCAGCTGATGAGCAAGGAGACCCCCAGAGATGCTCAATGCTAGAGGTAGGGGGGGGAGATGCACTAGATCCATGCAACCTTTGGCAAAGCTGGGAGCAGTGCCCAAAGAGGTCCATGACTCCATGGGAAGCCTGCATTGGAACACTTTGTTCCTGAATTCTTTTAGTCCGCAAAGGGAACTCATGCTGGAAAAAGCATAGACGAACTGACTGCAACCTCTATTCCCTGTCCCCTGTGCCGCTGCAGGGGAGAAGATAGAGGAATGAGGAGCAAAGTGATTTGAACCCAAAAAGAAGGGAGGGATAGGGGAATGGTGTTGTAAAATGTGGTTGTTAGGTCTCACTATCCTACTCTGATTGTTTGGTAACAAATTAAATCGATTTTTCTTCCCCAAGTCGAGTCTGTTTTGCCCATGACCATAATTGGTGAGTGAACCCTTCCTTTCCTCATTTTTCAACCCATGAGCCCTTTGTTGTGTTTCTCTCCCTATCTCACTGGGTGGGAGGGAGTGAGTGCAGGACCACATGGTCATACCTGTGGGTGAAACCACCACAATTAAAGTTAAATGAAATACAGTAAAAAGACAGCAACCTAAATATGCATTTGCCAAAAAGGTTTGGGCATCATGTAAAGGAACTCTTTCAAGCTATTAAGTAAGTGATACTTTAAAAAAAACTTTAAAAGCTATGTTTTCATCCCTAGTAACTTTGTAGAAGTTATCTTGGTTTCTCTGGTAAATAATTAGCATTTTTAAACTAGTTAAATAAATATGTATATAATAGATTAGAAGGGGTTTCAAGGACTTATTACAGGCTCTCTTTATTGTAAATAGAATGGAATGACTCTGATCTAATCTCCTGGGTAAATAATGCATTTTATAACTTTTAATTAAAAATGGGAGAATCAGAAATTCTTTTATACAAATACTCAAATACCATCAAGGATTTGATTCTAAAGTGTCAAAAGCCATCAGACTTAAAAAACCAGAAGGATATTCCATCCTTGATTTCTGTTTTCATGCTAAAATAAAATACCAGTCGCTGGTGGTTCCCTTCAGAGCTTGTCCTGTGGGACTGAGAAATTAGGTCTGGCCTTCAAATTTACATGGACCACTTTACAAAAAATATTGTGGTCTGAAGCTAAATTAACTTTAAGTAGATACTTTTTAAGATTTACTGTTTAATATGCTTTATACATTAGCAGAATCTGGAGCACAAGTGATAGTGTTACAGAACTTTCCTTTCAATGCGGAAAGAGATAACTCTGTTCCTGGAGAGATTATGCTCAGAGATTAAAAATTTATGCAACTGTTCATCTTTTTATTAGTCTTGATAAAAAAAAAAAAAATCCAATCACAAACAGCAGAAAAGAATTTGGTTTTCCTCCTGACTCCTACCTGTAGGTGACTTAGGAACCAGAGGAAAGAGAAAAAACTTCACCCTTGTCCTGAGTTTGGCTAGGACAGAGTTAATTGTTCACAGGAAGCTGGAAGGGGAGCTGCCAGCTGGCCAAAGAGGGTATTCAATACCATGTAACATCATGCTCAGTATTTAAACTGCGAAGTTCTGGGGCAGCAGGAGATTGTGGGTCAGGAACAGGTTAGGAATCAGGAGCTGACATATTTTGTATTGTGTATTATTTGCTTTGCGCATTCTTTTGTTAGTATTATTGTTACTATTTTTTGTTCTTTGTTTCCTCTTCCTTTTCCATCCTAGTAAACTGTCATTGTCACAACCCACAAGCCTCTTTTTTTTGTACTTTCTCCTCCCCATTCCACCAGAGGCAGGGGGGGGAAAGATGTGGAGTGAGCAGATGTGTGGTTCTTGGCTTCTGGCTGCAGCTAAACCACTACAATCCTCTTCCCAGAACTACAAATGAATTTACAATGGGTATGAAGTAATTTTTCCTACCCTTCCGACAAATGGGAAATTATTTCTGGGGAAATATTTTGTCTTTTGAGATCCTTCTTGTCTTAAAATAATTTGTAGGTAGTGGCCAATGTAGAAAATTAGTTGCAAAGCGGTGAAGTAGAAGTGTAAATCTCCTTTATTAGTTATAAAAAATACACGGCATAAAAGAAGCCCAGACAAGTCCAAAAAAGGCTTGATACCTGTTTAAGATATCTCATAGAAGGTGCCACTGAGTAGAAATAAAGGACAGTCCTCTAAATATTGCATGAGGGCAAACAGTATTTGCTGTCAAGTCCAGTCCTTACTCTAAGTAACTAATGTGGTACATTTCTTAATATTAAATCTGAACATATTTTTTTCTTATTTCTTTCTTAGATATATTGTTCCTGACCATCATTTTCTACTGTTCAGAAGTCATTAAATATCTATCCTAAATATATTGTTTCCGTGTCCATGTTGTTTCCATGCTTAAATAATTTTCTCATTCTTTGTGTTTACCCACAAAGTAATAGGATATTAGGTATCATCCATGTTCTTCTCAACCTTAGAAAAAAAGTTGAGAAGATAAACAAAACAAGTGAGTCTGGTCTTCCCATAATATCCTTCCCCCTCAGCATAATTAAGGTTTCTCCATGATGGTTCTGGTTTGAAAATATCTTTCTTTAATATGGTTGTGCCTATGGTATCCTGTTAATGATGTGCAATAAATTTTCCACCAAGGCTTTGCAAAATGTCAGTGATATGCCTATCTTTATTTTGGCCATATTTTTCCTGACTACAATAATCCTTTTTTATGGATATCTAAAACAATGACTCAGAATTGTCTCATGATGAACTATGAACTCTATACGTAAGGGTTTGGCGTTAGGGGTTATTTTTGATAGTTGTTTTTGGACATAATTGCTATAATGCCTCATCAATTTCCAGCCTTTAGTTAAATCATAAGGTATTCTGTTGTTTACACTTATTATTATTGGATTTATTTCTTGGCAGTGCATCCCCAAGTTGTGAATCAGAACTTTTCTTTAGCCAGCTAAGAGCAAAGGCACTGTAATAAGACCGACCACAAGACTAATCTAAGAAAAACTCCATTATCAGCTTCTCCTGACTGAGAGATTTGCTTTTCAACATAATCCAACATAACCTCCTTTATCTATTATTTTATCAATTTATCTTTATTGACTAATAATTTCCCATGCAGCACCATATTAAATGTTTTACTGAAATCTGGCTTGATTAGATCTATTTTATTTCCATTTTCTAGAAAACCAGAGGCTTTACCTGGATGATGTTACACAATGAATAGATGATAGACCCACACTATTCAACTTCCTTTTTATTTGCCTCCACAACTTTCAGTAGTCTCTTATGAAATATTCCAAAATCTTACCTGGTGCTGAAGTCAAGTAGACTCTGTACTAAGCTGTCACTTTTGCTCTGTTTCTTAAATGCAGGTACTACAATTCCAATTCTTTAGCAAAGAGGTGCAGCTATCAACTTCATAATTGTATTAATAATTCTTACTATTTGACCTAGGTTTAATGTGCAGGTTTTTTAGACCTCTGGGATGGATATATCCAAATTGAGTTTTACTTCAGTCTTGGATTTAGCAATTCCATTTGCCTACTGCCCTTCCCGTTATCTTTTGGGATAGCCAGCTAGTCACCTTCACCAATGATACCAGAAGAAAGGAAAAACTTTCATTTACATTTGGATTCATGCTGACACTGCCTTTAATCTTTGCTCCATCCCTATTGTGTAGCAGAGGTAAGGGTGGAGGTGGGATGTCTCTTCTTGTTCTTGTTTATTTATATTACTACTTTTATGGTATATATTCATTTTCAAGTTCTAACTCAGTTTGACTTTTGACGTTGTTGATTTTATCTGATCATAGGGACCTCTAAGTTTACTTTGCAAGTATCTACCTCTTTTTTTCCATTCCTTAGTGACGTTTTTATTTATTCTTTTTGAGTAAAGGATTTTCCAAATGAGTCCACTGCTCTTGGCTGTACTTTTTCCACATATGTTTTCACAAGTCTTCCGCACTTTGGTTACCTTGGAACTAGGAAATTAAACAGTGACTGGGGCCGTTCTTTGGCTCTTGGGATAACTGCTGCATCAATACTATTAAAATCTTTTGGTATCCAAAAGACATGCCTTATCCAAATTGTCTATTAGGAACAGTCACGCAGACTTGCTCAGGCACTGACTAGGAGAGCCCTCAGTGGCCCCGAGAAAAATCATGCCAGACACCCTTTTAACAATGTAAGAGTGAGATAATAGAACACCACAGGCAATGTTTAATTAACTTGCGTAGATGAGTCACTGAGTTACCCAGCTCTTCCTCCACATTCACTGCAAATAAGTTGTTAATTCTCACAATCTTATAATGAGTTTCACACATTTCGGAGTATAACTTAAAGCTTGAACACTCAGAAAGAAATCTTTTGGGATAACTTTATCATCCTTTTCAGAAAAAAAACACACAATCTTCATGAAGTCAAAAAACATCAGGAAAACACTAAGTAGCAACATACTACAGGCTTAAAGACCTGAAATATTTCCCTATGTAATAGTAAATGTCTTGTTAATTTGGTGAGAGGAGTTTAATTTACAGCTTTGAATACTTGAGACTGTAGACCACTTGAAACTACAGACTTCCTACAACTTTAACATTACTAAGCATGATCTAGCTTGCAACTAAGCAGTTTTCAGACGAGTTCTTTGACAGTCAATCTACTTGTGTATATAGGGTCAAGTATTGAGACCACAGTATCTTCTATCCCCAGACAGGAAGCAAGGAATCTGGGGCAGCCTGAAGAATCCTTGGCACTCTCCTTGTTTGTAGGAGCTGAAATTGTACTGTAATAAAATTTCAACACATTTTGATTTGATGGAAGGGATTAATGTGATATATTCAAAAATATAGAGAAAGTATCTGCCTTCAGCGCAATAGTATGCTGTCATTAATAGGCTGGGGGTTTTAAATCTATTAGTGGAGAAAGAAAAAATATCACTTACTATAAACACAAAAAACTTTCCATAAAAGGTATTCTGAACTCTGTTATTTTCTCCTCATTTCTATACCAGTAGACTTAAGATTGAAAAAATTAGAAAGATGTTTTCAGTAGTTTCTTCTACATTTTCATACCAACTACTGACCTAATTAAACTATAATCTTCAGCTTTTACTAGAGAAAACTGAACTGGGACATGAATCAGCACTTATGCTTCTCAAAGTCTGCAGAATCTTCTAATGTGAAATATCAGACCATGACAGGTTATGGATTAACTGAAAGCACAAAACAACACAGGTAATATTTGGAAACATGCTTTTCATGGTTTTGAAAGAACAGCCAGCTACAAGCAAAAAAAGTAGAAAGCAAAGCATGAGATTTATTTTGTGCCATCAAAAAATGAGACTCCAGTAATTCACAGATTGAAACAAAAGTGCATTATTAATAATGTGATATGAGTAAAAGAGAGAAAAAGCGGGTATATGTTAGTAAATCTGTGTATTTAAACAACAGTCTGTTTGGGGGGGGTTGTTCCTTTTTTTCTGTTCTATCCAACAAGCTTTTCCAATACATGACTTAGGCCTCCATACTTCCCATTACATAAAAATACCACGTTTTTCTGGTCACACTATTTCATTCTGTTGAAAATAATTTTGAGTATATTAAGAAAGTTCCTGATCTGCGTTAGCATACAAAGAATTTCCAAAACATGAATCTAAAAACATCTTCCCTACATTTGTCCCTTCTTCCCGGGCTCAACTTCATTCTCAAATTCTCTGCTTCCTCTTCATGAGCAGCCAAGAGGGATGGGGAATGGGGGTTGTGGTCAGTGTATAACGCTTCATCTCTGCCACTTCTTCCTCCTCACACTTTTCACCTGCTTCAGCATGAGGTCCCACTCATGAGAGACAGTCCTCCATGAACAAATTCAACGTGAATCCTTTCCATGGATGCAGTTCTTCATTAATTAATCCAGTGTGGGATCTTTCCATAGGGCGCAGTCAGGATTCAGGAACAAACTGATCTATCATGGTTCCTGCTTCAGGTCAAAGGATCCTGCCAGAAGACCTACTCCAGCACAGGGTTCTCTGTCCATGGAGTTACAGGTCCTGCCAGGACCCTGCTCCAGTAAGGGCTATCCATTGTGTCACTGTTTCCTTGCCCATCCACTTGCTCTGGTGTGGGGTCCTCCACGGACTGCAGGATGGATATCTGCTCTACCATGGATTCTATTGGGCTGGAGGGGGACAGCCTGCTTCACCGTGGTCTTCACCATGGGTCGTAGGGAAATCTCTGCTCCTGTGCCTGGGACACTTCCTCCCCCAGACCTTGGTGTCTGCGGTGCTGTTTCTATCACAATTTCTCACTCCTGTCTTCCAGCAGCTGTTCCACAGCAGTTTTTCCCCTTAAACATGTTATCCTAGACGCACTACCACCATTGCTGATTGGCTTAGCATTGGCCAGCAGCAGATCCATCTTAGAGCCTACTGGAACTGGCTCTGTCCAATATGGGGGCAGCTTCTGCATTTTCTCACAGAACCCACCTCTGCGGCCACCCTGCTGCCAAAACCTTGCCAGGTACACCCAATATATTCCATTAGTGTGATCTGCAATAAGATCTTCTGATCACTTGTTTTGAAGCTTTCCTGTTTCTTTTATAAGTTGTCATTGTGTGTATTTACCAAGGAAGAGTGTCAGTTTACAGATGTTCAGTGGTTATATAGTCAACATTATACTGAAAGATGATTCCTGTCCCCTAAAAATTGCAAAATGTTCCTATTCTGGATTTCTAGGTTTTATACTGACCAAATAAACACTGCCAAAAAAATACTAATCAGTCATAGAATTGCCTGGTTGGAAAAGGCCTCTGAGATCATTGAATCCAGCCGTACTTATCTACTTACTAAACCATATCTCCAAGCACCCCATCTAGCCGTCTTTTGAACACTTCCAGGGATGGTGACTCAACCACCTCCCTAGGTCAATAATTGCATTCCATTGCTTGATAATCCTTTCGGTGAGGAAGTACTCCCTGACATCCAATCTATACCTCCCCAAGGCCTAACTTAAGGCCATTGCCTTTTGTTCTATCACTAGTTACCTTGGAGAAAAGGCACATACCTGCCTTGCTACAACCTCCTTTCTGGTAGTTGTAGACAGCAATTAGGTCACCCCTCAGCCTTCTCTTCTCTAGACTAAACAATCCCAGTTCTCTCAGCTGCTCCTCATAAGACCTGTTCTCCAGCCCCTTCACGAGCTTCATTGCCCTTCTCTGGATGTGTCCAGTGCCTCAATGTCCTTCTTGTAATGACGAGCCCCAAACTGGACACAATATTCAAGGTGCGGCTTCACTAAGGTTGAGTACACGGGAAGGATGACTCCCCTGGTCCTGCTGGCCACATTGTTTCTGATACAGGCCAGGATGCCATTGGCCTTTTTGGCCAACTGGCACACTGCTGGCTCATATTCAGCCAGCTGTCAACCAACACCCCCAGGTCCTTTACCACCAGGTAGATTTCCAGCCACTCCTCCCCAAGCCTGTAGCATTGCACGTGGTTCTTGTGACCCAAGTGCAGGACCCAGCACTTGGTCTTGAACCTCATACTGTTGGTTGCAGCCCATTAATCCAACCTGTCCAGGTCCCTCTGTAGAGCCTTCCAACCCTCAAGCAAATCAACACTCCCACCCATCCTGGTGTCATCCGTGAATTTACTGAGGGTGCATTCGATCCCTTAATCCAGATCATTGATAAAGATGTTGAACAGGACTGGCCCCAACATTGAGCCCTGAGGAACACCACTTGCAACTAGGCTCCAGCTGGATTTAACTCCATTTACTACCACTAAATTAAGGTACTTTAAACTGAATTTTAACTCTTTAATACTTCTCTTGCAAAATCTATGCACAGGTTGTTCAAATTTATCGTGTTATGCCTCACCTGGGTGAAGCACCTTTCAGTTCTCTATTTTCCTAGTTAGTTTAACCACAAATCTACAGTTTAGAATTCATCTGCTTGCTTTTCTTGGCTATGTTTATTGTCTTTCCACAAAAGAGGAATTATGTTTCTTGTTATGAAGTATACTGTTGACATACAAATAACCACAGTGGTCTAACAGAATGAGAAAATCTAAAATGAAGGCACCTAACTCATCCTTGCCACCTACCGCTGTATTAAATTAAATTAAAAGAGGGCAAGAAGATGCACCATGGTGAGGATTATGGATGAAGTGTCAGGCATTATTTTAAATCTTCTTATCTTCTGTCAACTTAAATCAGATTCTTGAAATGTACTGGGGTAGAGAACAGGGAGGTGGATCTGCAAAGTGTCTGAATTATAAATGTTTATTTTTTTTGTATGAAGCAGGAAAATTTCTGATACTTATTCAGACTAATACCTTTTAAATGTGGTAAAAAATATAAGATTTTATTGCTTCTGCTGTTATCAGTCCTGTAGAGCCAGCTACAGTGGAGCTTCTCCACAGAAATAGCCAAAGTAAAGTTGACTGCAGTCTAAGGTAATCTGACGCAATGATCCAATTTACTGATGTCCTCCAGTTGCTCAGGTGCCACAGCTGACATAAAATGAAGGTAATGTGAGTACACAGCTGTCACCAAGGGAGTGGGGAAATCAGTAGGGTTGCAAAAATATACATGAGGGTATGATTTGACCTGGAGAATACATACTACAAAAAATGAAGAAGGAGGTTGGAAAAGATTGATTTTGATACCTCAAGTTGGATGGAGAAGGAAAAACAAATATAATTTTGTCAGCATGCTCTGCCCATCACTGAGTCTTTCGGTGCCAGGGTCACTGCCACCTGTCAAAACACAGGTGTACATCGTGTCCTTACAGAGGAATTTGAGATTGCTCAAGAGAAGTTAGTCTCAAAGTGCAGACAGTAAATGCACTGCCTATCTTTATGGTACATGGCTACCTAGTGGCATCCACAACCCTTCCTAAGGGTTTATGTTCTTTGCACCATGCGGGAAGAAAACCTTGTGTTTAAGGCAAATCAGAGAAAATAACTCACAGGTAATGAACATCTATGCCAGAGGATACAAAATGATGAGAACAAACACATATAATAAAGTGTACCTTTCTCTCAGAGTTAGACATTTCCCTTCAGGCCATCACAGCTTGTCTGTCCCCAAAAGAAATTCAGCCCCTGAGCTGAGCATCTATGAAAACTCCTTCTCAGACTGGTGCAAGGGTTGCGAAGGCTTCACTGTCTTTCTCCTCCATTACTGCCTAGGGTGATGGGACTGATTTAAGCATTATCAGGTAAGATTTTTTGAGGCAGGATAAATCCATTCCATTGAAGCTGTTCCACTTCATATACAGTAATTAAATATCCAGTAGTCCAAAGAAAGCATAAGAAAAATTACTTTGTAGCCTATGGGTAAGGAGCTTGTTTATGAAGAGGATGTCTAAATTAATATATCTTCTCTCTTCTTTCCATTCCCACTTAGCTTCAAGTTTGCAGGTTCACTCTCTCCAGCAAGTTAACTTCTTTTTTTTTTTCCCAAGCAACATGGGACAGTCAAAGGCACTGGATCTCAAAATATATTGGGGTTTTTCAGGGAATTTAGCTTTCCTTTTCTTTTCTAAATGAATTTTTTTGCAATGTTCTTTGTTTCAGTCACTTACTGTTTCATAGGAAAACATGCACTTTTCCAAAACAATTAGGTAAACTGGTAACAGTAAATTTTAGCTCTGTAACACAAGATAATAAATACTGCTGGGTTTTTTTCCCCAATTTGTTTCTGTTTGGAGATTAAGAAACCTAGACTCAATTTCTTTAATGATTTGACAGCAGATTACTGCTTAGTTTCCAGAAGTCCCTCATGACTTCATTGTAAATACATGCAACATATGCCTGAAAGGGACAAACTATGAGATTAATACCTGAGAAGAGATACTTAAACATGCCAATTTCAATGGGAGGTGAGTATCCAGAAAAGCCCATAGGTGGGGTTTTTTGCATCTCATGATGAAGGATGTCTGAGAATCTGTCTCGAACAAGGGATTTTTTACAGCCTTGATTAAAGGTTATGATCTCCCCAGAGTCCTTCTTCTTTGCTTATACCACTTTATTGTGCTTTCCTCCGTTTAATGTATTTGTTGTTATGAAAAGGTAGAGGGTTTTCATTAAAACCTAACAAATGTACTTCACAGAATCACAGAATCACAGAAT
>NW_010293386.1:0-7591 GCF_000700745.2 Antrostomus carolinensis
ACCATGCCTTAGAGCCAGCAGCCTCATCTCAGATCTGGAGGCAGGTTACAGATGTCCTGAAACTGAGGGGCACATTCAGCACACCCTGGCAAGGGCACCTGTCAGGAAGGATTCCGCTGATGAGTTTGAGGTGCTTACTCTAATTATCTCATCATAGTGACACTCACCACGCAATGCAGTCAGCTGCCAGCTAATTACAGAATATCCACAATGACTTCAATAACACCAAAACCATGTCAGAGCATTTCCAAAGCCCTCAGGAAGTACAAGCTCACCCATCTTTGCACAGCTAGGGGGTGGCAAGGCAGGTCCTTGGGAAAGAAGATGAGGAAAGAGGTTGGAAAGGTCCCCAATGGGAAGGGCAGAGCCTTGGCCAAGCCCAAAAGGTGCTGCGGTGCAGAGACAAGGATGCAAGAGGGAAGCTTCCCAGGTATCCATCCCTCATTGGCATTTTGTTGGGGAGCTACCTGGCTCCCCACTCACTGCACTGACTCATGTGATTCCTACACTGCTGGTAGGCACTCAACTCCATCCTTGGTGGTGGCACGTCCCTAAGACAACAAAGAATACCAGTTCAGAGGTGGCAGCAGCAGGTTTTTTGTGGATCTCTTCCCAAAAAAAAGACAGTAAAGAGAATGAAACCTCAATTATTGTCCCTGTTACCCTGGGAATACTACAGACAGATCCCTCAGCCTTGCAGTTTATCATCAGCATCAAGGGCTTCCCACCTCCTGACAGGTAAATACACGGTTACACTGATTTTGCCACTAACACAGAAAGGGCGCAAGGATGAAGCACGTTCTTTTATTACAGACTTTATACAGCAAATCATAGACTGGTTTGGGTTGGAAGGGACCTTCAAGCTCCTCCAGTCCCAACCCCCTGCCATCAGCAGGGACACCTTCCACTAGACCAGGTTGCTCAAAGCCTCCCCTCTTTCAGTTTAAGAAAGAAGAACCAAACCCATCTGTGTGTCAGCAGCTGAAAACCCTGTGCCTTTCCCCCTCCCAGCAAGACATCTAAAAGCCTCACTATTTCATTTCATATGTAGGGCATGTTAAACTTCCCCACTGAAATTCACTGCTCTCCAATCCCACCACTGTGATGTTTTATGGGGCAATTGCTTCGAGATACAGCAGTATTGAAGAAGCAGAAGTTTAGCAAGTACAGCAAGACACCAAGATTTACAAAGAATAAATAAATTTAAAAAATATTTAAAAAAGCTCCCTAGAGGAATGCAATTGATTTTCTAGTCCTTCTACAAGTCTTTCAGACCAAGTATTTTAATTAATATTTATCCTACCTACTTAAACACAATAAGTGGCCTTCTAGTACCTGAAGGGGCTACAAGAAAGCTGGGGAGGGACTTTTCCTAAGGGCAGTTAATGACAGAACAAGGGGAAATGGGTTTAAACTGAAAGAGGGGAGGTTTAGATGAGATATTAGGAAGAAGCTCTTCACTGGGAGGGTGGTCAGACACTGGAACAGGTTGCCCAGAGAAGCTGTGGCTGCTCCTCCCTGGAAGTGTTCAAGGCCAGGTTGGATGAGGCTTTGAGCAACCTGGTCTAGTGGAAGGTGTCCCTGCTGCTGGCAGGGGGGTTGGAACTGGGTGAGCTTTAAGGTCCCTTCCAACCCAAACCATTCTATGATCTGTGCAACGTTAAAATGGCAATATCCAACAATTTGATGCTCTTCATTCTACCCACCATGGCATCTCCCTGTCCCAGATCCAAAATACAGCATACAGCAGAGAACCAACATCTTTTTGCAACCTTCCACACATGCTGAAAAAGCAACAACAGCTGTAATAATACAGACAAGCAGATAAATGTTACAACATGGGAGAACTTCCCACGTCCAACAACACTTCTTTAAAGCATCAATTTTGTCTTCTCCTCATTTGCAAGAAGTGCCTGCTGTCAGCTTAACTCAACAAACTATTTAAGTCAGTGCTTGGCAAAGCAAGTAGTTTGTAGGCCACTGAAAAGAGCTCTTACAAGGTTTGGCTTGTGTTGCTCCACAGCTGAACTGAAGCTGGATCATCCCTGAAAATAAGGAGCTGGCATGATCTGTGAAACTGGTTGTCCTCAAGAGAGCACTGGCAGCCATCTGGCCACAGCATGCTGACCACAAAAGACAGGAAGAAATTACATTGCCACATGAAGTTTCAGTAGAGAACCAGCTCATTTGGGAGCTGTTAAGAACCAGAAACACTAACTCTCCTTTCACCAGATATAGATCCAAACTGGGGGAGGAAGCAGGCTTCCACCTAGACCTAGGAAAGCCAGGAGCAGAGGACATGGCAGGAAGATGTGGCAGGGGAGGGTGAGGTTGGCCATGAGGAAAAGGTTCTTCAGGCACCCAGAGGGTGGTGGAGCACTGGAACAGGCTCCCCAGGGAGGTGCTGATGGCACCAAGCCTGACAAGATTCCAGTAGCATTTGGCCAAGGCCCTGAGGGACATGGTGTGAATGTTGGGCTTGTCCTGTGCAGGGACAGGAGTTGGACTCCATCATCCTTGTGGGTCCCTCCCAACTCACAACATTCAATGATTCTATAAGCTTCAAACTACAGAGCATTAGAAATGGAATAACTTTGGTATGGATCAGAGGAGCCTATTAAGATCATTATTTGCTGTCAGAAAGCCTGCAGCCTGTTCTAAACATACACCTATTTAAAGCTTTTCTAGGAAAAAAAAATGGGAGGGGAAAAAAAACCTGCAATGTCACTTCAAATGAGGAACGGCATGAAACCAGACCCACAGCAGCAGAGACAAGACTTGATATCAAGGTGATTTTTTTTTTTAAGAGGAGAACTTTTCACCCACACACGTGCACTCCTTGGGGAGAAGATTTTCAGCAGAGCGCTGTATCTCCAACGCTCTGCTCTGTTCGGTGCTACAACACCATCAGCAATTCCTCCTCCCTGTGCTGGGAGATGCCTGTCAAATCCATCCCCAGGAGGGAATATGCCTTTGTTACGTGCTGGTTATCTGTGGAGCAGCTAAGTGCTTGTGACTTACACCTTGAACAAAACCAGCTTCCTACCTTTCTGCACTCCTTACCAAGATCTCTGCGCCACAGCACTTCTCAAGGGCTGGCTTCCTACCTGGCGTGAGCAAAGTCAGCGGGAGCGTAAATCTTGGGGGCTGCCCTTGTAAGCAGTTGTTATAAGGAAAGGGCAACAGGCTGCTGGCAGGAAAGTTTGGAAGGACATCAGCAAACATGGTCAGAAAACCTCAATCCCTACTCTGAATTACTGGGGTTTTTCTGAACAGCCCCTTCCACCCACAGCAAACAGCTTTCTCTCCTTGGCTAGCTGCAAGAACCACAGGTTTGGGTCTCCAGAGCCTTGCTGTCCCTTTCTAGGACAGAGCCAGCCTAGTCATCAAGCCTTAGAGCAGCAAAATTAAGTGTTGCCTACACTGCTGAAAGCATTGAGCCAGTTCTGATGGGCTGATGCTGAAGGACAATCCTCACATTTTCAGACATAGAAGAGAGATTACCCCACGGCTGATACAGAGGGAGACCCCAAATTCCCTTCTGACCACAAACCATGACCATTTGCATCTTCTATTATTACTGTTATTATCATTATTATACTAAGTATTTTTTTAATTTAAATTATCATCACATTTATCTCAACCCAGGAGTTTTCTTTCTCACTTTTACCCTTTAGGTTCTCTCCCCCATCCCATTGCAGGAGGATGAGCAAGCAACTGCAAAGGAGTGATGCCCAGTGCCATTGCTCACCACCTGCCGACCGATGCCCAGCCCCTTCCCAGACAATGATCCCAAAGCAGAGACAATCCCCAAACCCAAACTGCAATCCCAGAAGAGTGAAAAAGCACAAGCAATCCCCAAGAGAAACCTTGAGCTTTCTGGTCAGCCCTCATTAATATCCTGAGCATGACATTAGAAGATATAGAATATGCAATTAGCATATCCAAATGCCAATCTGGGTTTGCTAATTACTATATTCCCCCCCAACCCCAAGGTCTTTGTACCTCTAGACTAGCAAAATACGGGGAAACTGGCAACGTCCTTCATCTTCCAGTAACAACTCAAAACATCAGCGTCTTATCAACATTCCTCTCGTAGTAAATCCCACACTGAAACCAAAACACAGCGCTGTTCTAACTACAAAGAAGAAAATTAACTCTATCCTAGGAAAAACAAGACACCTTCTCTTTGAAGAGGCTGGTGTCTGTAGGTGGAGAATTCCCAGCAGTCTGGTTAAATATGAACAGTTAAAGGTGGCAAAGTCCCAGCCATGAGGGTTAATAGCCTTTTCTAAACCCCAGTTCACTTTCATATTTAATTATGGGGGGATATTTTCATTGGTGCATATAATCCCCTTGGGAATCCTGGAGCCCTGGCTTGTCAGAGATTCTCCCAGCAATAAATCCCTGGGGCTGGTTATAAAATGCAGAAGGGTTTTTGATCACAGGGGAAATGCCAGCATGTGACAGTGGGGTTTGCCTCTCTGTTCTCCTGGCAGAAGGGAAAATAAACACAGGATTCTCTAAAAAAAAACCAGTGAAGGTGGTGTAGCCTTTTCTCCCACTTATTAAACTGAGGGTACAGAGGAGTTGGCCACTCTGTTTTGGACTACAGAGAACAACTGGAGATGTTCTCAGCAACCCAACATAGAGAAGCCATCTCCTGCACTCCCAATACCTGCTGCAGAGCAACCTGCAGCATTGACCACTTAAAAGCAAGCCTGGAGAGCAGTTCTCCTTACTCAGATCATACAATATTGTCATAGAACCCCTTAGTGGGAAAAGACCTTTGAGACCATCGAGTCCAACTGAAGATATAACTCCTCTGCCCACAGGCAAGCCAAAAGGCCAGAGAGAAGTGTTGGTTCAGAGTACGTGCTTCCACAGACAGCATGTGCATGACCACCCTTTTGAGAAGAGCTGCTTAACTCTGTAAGCTAATTAAAGCAAAGCAATCAAAAAGCTACTCTGATGCCAACAGAGTGACTTTAATTATGTTTAGTTTCTCAAATTAATCCAGATTAATTTCCACCACATACATAAAATACAGTATTCTTACCTCAATATATTGCCCCTGCTAGTAAAAACATCTTTATTAACATGATCAGTTTTGGGCCCCTGACTCCAAGAAGGACATGGAGGTGCTGGAGCGTGTCCAGAGAAGGGCAACAGAGCTGGGGAAGGGTCTGGAGCACAAGTGTGCTGAGTTCCCAGCTGAGGGAACTGGGGGTGTTGAGCCTGGAGAAAAGGAGGCTGAGGGGAGACCTTGTGGCTCTGTGCAAGTCCCTTGGAGGAGGGTGGAGAGAGGTGGGGGTGGGTCTGTTCAACCAAGGAGCAAGGGACAGGCCAAGAGGAAATGGGCTCCAGTTGTGGCCAGGGCAGTTGAGATGGGATGTGAGGAAGAATTTCTTTGCTGCAAGGGTTCTGAGGCATTGGAAGGGGTTGCCCAGGGCAGTGGTGGAGTCCCCATCCCTGGAGGAATTTAAAATCTGTGTAGATGTGGTGCTGAGGAACATGGTTTAGTGGTGGATTTTGCAGTGTCAGGTTTACTGTTGCACTTGATGATGTTAAGGGTCTTTTCCAACCTAAATTATTCCATGTTCATGGTACAGCTCATTCTTTTCTTACATCTACATAACCATTTAAACCTTCCCTGGGTGTCAAGAGCTTGCAGAGAGGCTGTAACTGGACTCCAACCCCTTCCATGCTAAACATCCACCCAACTCCTAGAGACACTGGGTCCTTCCTCTGCATAACCTCCTGCTGTTTTATTTTATTTTCAAATCATATAAAATCACCCGGTGTTCCAGCAGCCACCTATCTCTTGCCTACCCCATTTCTTGCAGGGGGCTGTTTGGTTTACCATCCTTAGGAGAAGTGTTACATCCGTATGTCCCATACCCAACATGGGGAACAGCGATGCTGTGTCTCCTGGGAGAGTAATTAAAGCTGCCTAGCACAGGATGAAACCCATCTCCTCTGTAATGAGCTGCTCCATTCCCAAGAGCTGCCACACTTGGCTTTTCCCCCTCCTACATCAGCTGCACTAACTAAAATCAGCTCCTAGAGGAAGCCAAAGTCTTTCCAGAGGACACCAAGTTCTCCAGAGTACAGGCACGGTAGAGTAGTTTGGGCAGGCTGCCACACCTGCACTGCACCCTGCAAGGACCACCTTGCCTCCATCCCCTGTCCTGTGCAAGCTCGGCCTTCACACTCCTGGTTTCCTAGGATATCTGGGGCTACCTGTGCCTTGGCAGTGGCTGACACCACCACAGTGGAATTTCAGAGACATGACAGATTAGCAAAGGCTCTGTGGTTCATGTGGGGGTGTCTGTACTTTCGCCAGCACACAGCAAGGCTCACCACCCTCACACCAAAGAATTTCTTCCTCACATCTCAGCTCCATCTCCCCTCTGCCACTTTCAAGCCATCACCCCTTGTTCTGTCACCCCCTGCCCTTGGCCAACGTCCCTCCCCAGCCTTCATGGAGCCCCTTCAGGTACTGGGAGGCCACTAGAAGTTCTCCCTGGAGCCTTCTCTTCTCCAGGCTGAACAGCCCCAACTCTCTCAGCCTGTCCTCACAGCAGAGCTGCTCCAGCCCTCGCATCATCCTCGTGGCCTCCTCTGCACTGGCTCCAGTAGCTCCATGTCCTTGTGCTGTTGGTGGCCCCAGCACTGGAGGCAGCACTGCAGGTGGGGTCTGAGGAGAGCGGAGCAGAGGGGCAGAATCCCCTCCCTCGACCTGCTGCCCACGCTGCTCTGGGTGCAGCCCAGGATATGGTTGGCCTCCATCATAGGAGATGTTTTACTCCTACTTTCTTACAGACTGGGAAACCAGTGAGAGGTTAAACACTTCCACAAACTTTGTTGAAAAATGCACTGCAGAGAGTTTCCCAGCCACCACTTCATCCCCAGACCCCTCTTCCTCCTACTGAACTGGGAGGAACCCCTGGGAACTCAAGTGTTCAAACTCAAGTGTTGAGCGATGAAAGATCTGCCTCTTTCAGGGCTGATGTCCTGAGATGTGTTGCTGACAGATCACAGAGGACAATTTGTTGACACAGAGGCTGCAACGCTGCATGTGCGTTTCTTGCACACCAGCAATGCAAGGGCAGCATTTGAGATGCAGAAACCACCCTCCTCAGCCTCACAAAGGATGACAGCACTGCAGGAATGACTTCAAGCTGCCCCAAGAAGTAGGGGAAAGACTCACACCAGCAGAGAGATTTATGGCAGAGCAGAGATGCTTCATGCTAATCTACACTGGTCAGAAACCACCAGCTTCTTCCACCTTCAAAAGAAATAGAAACTTCAAAGTCTCAGGCAAAGATATTTGATTGCAAAGCAGCTATTAGCTGAAGGATGAAAGCCCAGGCAGGGCTTTGAATCCTACAATGTTGTGAGTTGGAAGGGACCCCCAAGGATGATGGAGTCCAACTCCTGTCCCTGCACAGGACAAGCCCAACATTCACACCATGTCCCTCAGGGCCTTGGCCAAATGCTGCTGGAATCTTGTCAGGCTTGGTGCCATCAGCACCTCCCTGGGGAGCCTGTTCCAGTGCTCCACCACCCTCTGCCTCAAGAACCTTTT
>NW_010293386.1:7606-7844 GCF_000700745.2 Antrostomus carolinensis
CCCCGACCCAAAGTCCCCCTGCCACAACATATTACAAAGTGAAGAGAAGCTGCTCTGACAGACAAACCAGAACAAATGGGATTTCTTTTCACAGATGACAGCTCTGAGGAAGCCTGGGCTGCAGTCCACTGTTCTTCTGTCTCCATTTACTAAGCACATCCCACCGCTCTGACAGCCAAAGCATTTCCAGTAACATTCTAGAGAGTCAGCATTCCCAGTAACTGAGCATCTCTCACGG
>NW_010293387.1:0-3963 GCF_000700745.2 Antrostomus carolinensis
CCCAGCCTGTATTTGTGCTTGGGGTAAATGTCAAAATGGAAATGGTTTTTCTGTATTCAGTAATTGCAGAATATTGAGGTTTGGAGATCCAAAACTTTAGCATACCATGAACTTAATTGGATTAAAATTAATGTATTTAACAGTCCTGTTTTGGGGCATTCAACTATAGCTATTTATTTCAGGATACTCTGACTGGTTCAGAACAGAACTGTGTTTTTTTGATACACATTATTAGTGCAGTTCAGCATTAGAGAAACTAGCAATACTTCAGTTTGCTGATTTTAGCAGCTGTTATGATCATCACTATCACTGTAGATAATTGCTGAGCTTCTGTTTGTGGTGGTTTTTCAAGTGAAGACATTAAGAGGAGGAATCCTCAAAAAGAGTACGTACATTAGGAGTTATTTAGAAATAGAATTTCCTGATGACCTTGTGACTTGACAAGTCTGTGGTGAACTTGAGCTGAAATTTCAGAATTTTGAACATTGCCAAGGTCACTGTGAAGTGCAGAAATTGATAGGTTAGCAGTAAATCAACATTAGGTGAATTTTAGTCATGCATTTTCCAGAAATACAGAGATCTTATGACAATGATCAACCCCCTCTATCTTATTCTTGTCTTGAATATTTGCTATCTAATGACTGTCTGCAAGGTCTGTGCAAGGTTGCATCCTAGTGTATGCTGTTGATTGTGTTTCTGTAATTAACAAGTGGTTTTTGTTTGTTTGTTTGTTTGTTTGTTTTTTTCAAGCCCCGAATCATTAGCAGAGTGACAGAATCAGTGAAAAACATTGTACCAGGATGGTTACAGAAGTATTTCAATAAAAGTGAAGATGAATGTGTAGAGACAAATGAATCTACAAACCAGGAAGAAAATCCAGTAAACTATCACCATGATTATGCAAATGAAGATACCATGATGATTGACGGGAGAGTCACACCTGAATCAGCAAGAATTAATTTAGAAGGTATGTGAAAAATCATTAGTATTCTGGCCATCTGTATTTATTCACAGATTTCTAGTTTTGAATCTGAATTTCTAAGGGAAGCTGGAAGGATCATTTTGACAGAACTGAAAAAAAACCCCACCAAAAAGCAACAAACCAGCCAAAAAAACCCCACACAAAACAAAACCAAAGTGCCCTCAAAACCCCTCAAAACAAACAAAAAACCCCAGCAACTGTTTGTGAAACTATCTTAGCTTTAAGCCGTAAACATAATAGTGAAAGGTACTGGAAGTTGTCTTACAGCTCTTGGAAGTCATCACTTCAGGTAGTCAGTTAGGCAGGTGCAAAATATTGATAATATTAATTTGCAAGTTTGCTGCGTTACATTTTCTTTTTAAAAGGTCTAGAATTAAAGTCTGTCTAATTGTCTAAGGTAGTAAAAACATTAATTTGTTTGTTGTCCTCAAAAAAAAAAGAAGACCAGATGCTAGAATGCCAGAGGAAACTTCCTTCTCATGTCCTGATTTTCTTCTTTTGTTTTGCTTTGGGCTTCTTCAATCAATTTAGTAAAATTCTTTGTTAGGGAGAACTGAGGAACTTGGTTTATAACATTATTTTTTCTGGAATATTTGGTAACATTAAGGCTTATGCATGGCTAGCGTGGGGTCTTTGAAATCCTACTTGAACCCTTAGCAAAGAATTTTGCAAGCCCTTCCTTTACCATATAAAAGATTAATCTGTGTTATGTGTCTGTGCCTCTCACTGGTTCTGTAGTTCTCCTCTGTAAATTTGCATATGGTCTCATCTGAGTTTCTCTTAAATTAGCAGTTTTGTACAACTCAGTTTTTAATGAGAGAAGCTTTGTCTGAGCAGACATATATAACAATCTGTGTGGAAAGTCAGTGCTTCCGTTGGCAGGATGCAAAATAATGAGGAAATACCTTTGTCACCAATGTGATCTAATTGTAATAAGGAGCTTTATTGCTTTCTGTGTAGCTGTAGCTTGAGAATAAGTTTGGATAAAGGAATAGAAAAGGTCTTCATGAATGAGGAACACATGTTGGCTTTCCTGAAGAGCTGTGTGAAAGAACCTTTCAGTAAGAACAGCTGCACAGCAAACTTTCTAGCTCCAAGAAATCAGGAGCAGATGGACACCCTAGAACCTTTAGTAGCTTGTGTTGTAGTCTGTGGATGTTGTAGAGAAATCTTTCTTGCTGTGGTTAATAACAAGATTTTTTTGTTATTATTACTGTTACCATTTTAGAAAGCCTGTTTCTTCGACTCTGAGTTACCAACAGCTAGAGCTGTTCCTTTCCTTGGCCAGCCTTTGGCCTGCTAACCCTTTTTTTATCTCAAACAAAACACTCCTAAAAATCTTCCAGTGCTTTGGAGAACTAATCACTAGTACTGCAGTTGTTATGAAGGTCGAACTAGTTAGTTTAAGCTTCAGTGCAAATATCAAGAGGAGAGTGACTTAAAATGCTGTTCATACCCAGAATTCCCAGGAGTGACTGTGGATTTACGTGGATATCAGGCGAGATGCCCATTAATAGTTGTTCCATTCATGTGGCAAGTTGGAGGTGTGAGACCACCTCTTGCAGGACACTGGCAGTGTTTCCAGACTCTTTGGTTCATGAGGGAAAAAAGCCCATCTTGCACCTGAGGCCATGATGCTTGCTTGTCCTTTGTGCCAGAATCTCAAAAGTCAGTTGATAGGGGATAATGTTTTGCCTGTAGCATGACCTGATATGGTAGAATTTGGGAGGGGAGGACATGACACCAAAACAAACAAACCTCCCAAAAATCTCTGCAAATACACATGTTCACGTTACGTACTTAGATTAAAATCTTCTTTGTTACAAATTTATATAAACTGCAGAATTGTCTGTAACTTTCCATATAATCCCAAATTTTGGAAAGCTTATTGCCATCTTTATCTGCAGAAGAAGGAATTGATACATATTTGATTTAGTGAAAGGCCCAGTGTTAGAGCACTTGAGCACGGGTTCAGTGTTTGGTGTTGTAAAACCTTATCCTTAGCCACTTCTTAATGTGACATGGATACTTAGTATTGCAGCGGTGTTGCTGTTGTAATCAGACAGATGAAACCTTATCTGGCTGAGGAAGAAGTTAAATTCGGGTTCTCTATTTTTGTGCTTAGTACTTGGCAATAGCAAGACTGTTGATAGAAAACAAGTTTTGGCTTCTGTGAGCTTGCCTATAGGAAAGCTGATGGTCTTCGTGTTCTTGTTTAGAACCATCCACGAGTAGATCTGCATTGAACTTCTCAGATGTGTTAACAAGGCCCTCTCTTCATCGGAGCCATTTGAACTGTACCATGTTGGATTCCACAGTACCGCATTGTCAGCCCTCTACATCTTCTTCACTTGGCATTGGCAGTCCTGGACTGTCTCTTGTCAAAGAAATAAAAGATTCTACCTCTCAGCATGATGATGATAACATCTCAACAACCAGTGGCTTCTCCTCTAGAGCATCTGATAAAGGTAACTTTCATGTTCTCTAGTTGTTTTTTTTTTTTGGTAATGTGAAGTACTTTGCATTCTTTAATATTCTGCATCACCTTAGCAAATAAAGTAGGTGAATGTCAGCTTTGGATGTTAGAATTAAATTGAATTTTTAGTATTTTAGAAGTATGTAATCTTGTCACCTTTTTAATATAACCATGTTTTGGAATACATTTATGAGATGCTGATGTTGAAAAGAGTCAGTGCTGATAAGCACACTTGTAGCTAGGTTATCTGTGAGTCTTGAACTAGGATAGTAAGAACTGAAGATGACTCGCTGTAGCTTGACAGCTGGCTTGGTTGCCTAGAAGGGTGACTCAGAATATCTAACTGACAGCTGGTTAAATGAGAATAAATACAGGTGACAGATAGAAACACAAGATGTTTTCATCGAGAATCAGCACAGGAGCTATTCTGACTGAACAAGTTTTGGGCTGCTTTTTTGGCCTTTCTTGGTAGAAAGCATCAGTTGTCAATACTGCTGTGTCTCCT
>NW_010293387.1:3993-28627 GCF_000700745.2 Antrostomus carolinensis
AGTGAAAAAGACCCAAAACATTTTATTGATGTAGAGGGGGAATTGGCTGATCTCACTGAGAAACGGCAAACAGCAGGTCTGCAGCTTTTTCTAGTCCCTCATATAGATGGGGTTTGAGGCATATTCAGCGAGTTCTCTGGATAACATACTTTACAATTCAGAGTAGATGTTGCCAGGGTTTAGCAGTATAACCTGAGTTTACTAGAGCTTTTGGGTGTGCCTCCATAAAACGTACATGGGAAATAGGTTCTTAAATCTGTTAGTTCAGCCTTTGGGGAATTTTTCAGTTTTAAAACCTGTGTGATTCTGACCTATGCTGGCCTCCAACCCTCTACCAACATAGGAAAAACTCTGTATCATTTGGTGTGCACCCACTGGTGCATTTATGCAGTTCTCTTTTATTTTACCATGAAAGAAGAAAAATAAAACTGCTCTGCATTGGAAGCATACTCTTAACTTGTGCATTCTTTTTGAAATTACTGAAAGGTAAGGTATTTGCAGTTCTATGAACAGTTTTCAAGTTCAGAGTTGATACTTGGTTTTCCTACCACGTGAAATGGATCTGTTTGAAGAACTCTGAAGGTTAGAGTGCTAGAAAAATAAGTGCTAGGGGACATTTTCATTCTGTAAGACTTATTTTTCTGTATTAAAGAACTCTGGAGTTAATGTGATCTTTAATATTAAATTCTCTATGTACACAAGGCATTTACATATAGCATGTGTCATTTTGGCAGATATCACAGTTTCAAAAAGTACTTCAGCACCACTGCTCTGGTCCACAGAGGCTGAAAGATCTCATTCCCTCTCGCAGCATCCTGCAGCCAGCTCTAAAAAACCTGCCTTCAATTTATCTGCTTTTGGATCTCCCTCTCCTGTAAGTACTGCTGAGTATTAATTTTAGTCGATTTGAATGTGTAGCCATTTTACTAACCACTTATTGTAATACCTTTCTGTAGTCACTTGGCAACACTTCTGTCTTTAAGACAAGCCAGCTTGGGGATTCTCCATTTTACCCTGGAAAGACCACTTATGGTGGTGCAGCTGCAGCAGCAAGGGAGACAAAAGCTCGAATTGCTCCTTATCAGGTATGAGAATGGTGTGAGGGAAAAGGTACTTGAAATACAAAAGGGGTAGCACTGCCAAAAGAGCTGTAAGCAGGGAGGTGAAAATGTGGCAACAGTTCCTATTTTGCTTTCTCAGCCTAGAAAATTTCTGTTTAAATTCTTTTTTAATGGTTTATGTAGAAATACTTGGAGTAATACACCAGAAGGACAGTAGCAGGATTAGGTTCTGGCTAATTGTTTGTACTTGGGATTTCCTCTGTTGTTAAATCTTTCAAAAAATTCCATTTTCTGCCATTGTCTGCCTCTGCCTATATTATGTTAAAACAACATGGGAAAAAAGTCAATGATAGCATAACTTTGAAAAGTTGTGTGTATAGTACCAAAAGGTACTTGCCTGATACCTGTCTGTAGATCTTACACAAGCTTGCCTACATTCTTGATATCAATATATTGTATAAAACTCTGCACTCTTTACTATAATAATATCTAAAAGGCAACTTTGCTGATCCTTTGCACTTCTGTTACCTAGAGGGAGGCATAGAATGGTTTGGGTTGGAAGGGACCTTAAAGATCATCCAGTTCCAACCCCCCTGCCAGCAGCAGGGACACCTTCCACTAGACCAGGTTGCTCAAAGCCTCATCCAGCCTGGCCTTCAACACTTCCAGGGAGGAGCAGCCACAACTTCCTTGGGCAACCTTTCCAGTGTCTGACCACTCTCACAGTGAAGAACTTCTTCCTAATATCTCATCTAAACCTCCCCTCTTTCAGCTTAAACCCATTTCCCCTTGTTTTGTCATTAACTGCCCTTATGAAAAGTCCTAAATGCAATCTCAAGATAAACAATAAAATACTTTCTATTTTAATATCATTCAGATAGTTCTTGAAAAGAGTTACTTGTCCCTGGGAGTTTTTTGTCTTCTAAAATGAACCAGCAAATTAAAAGTGCTGACAACTCTCAGTAGCTAGAGTTGAGTCAATAAAATTGGGTTTGTTTGGAATATGTTTAAATCAAAATTACCTTTATTTAAAAAAAATAAATAAAATCAACAAGAACTTTATTTAAGGAACTGGAAATAAGAGCTTGCTGGACCTGTTCTGACATTCTGTTTCTACCATGGAACAAGGTTACCTACAAGTTGGTGACTTAGGGGAAACCTTGAAAACTTGTGGTTTGTTCTGACTGGGTGTTAAATCAAACTTCAGAACATTCAAAACTTCCTGTAAGCTGGGAGCTCTCTTTGGTCATCTATTTTTATTTTTTACACAATAAATGTGGATTATGCTGAAAAGAGGAACCAAAATACTAGACTTTTAAAGGAGAGACTAGCTCGCTTGTTGCTGTATGCTGTGGATTACAGCGAGTCTCGCTTGTGTTTTTTACATGCTGTATGGTCTCCTTCCTGTCTTCACATAGCAGCGTGGTAAGCATGATGTGGTTACCTGAGGGGTTTAACATAAATTAAAAAAAAAATGTTATACTGAAACAAGTTTTTTTGACTGATTCAAAGTCATGTGGTGCAAATAAAACAGTTTACTTTTTCAGTGCAATATGTTTAGATCTGTTACAGTTCAAATCGGATCTTCATCTTTTTAAACAGAGTAAAAAGATCTGCAGTCAACTGTAATCTTGGGGGAAGGGAGGAAATGAGAGAAGTAAAACTAGAAATCCCTGATGATGATGATTGTACACATTGGTTTAAAGATGGTAGCTTACACCATCCTGAAACTGAGATCTGTTTTGTTACTGAAAGTACTTTCTGCAGCACAAGCCTTTGCTTCGGTTCTGTTTTCTTTACTACTTACAGGCCTAACATCTTCCCTTTTATGACCTTTTAAGTTTTAAGTATTTCTTTTGTTGCTTTATCCCGTGTGCAAGATATGTGAGGCCCCATATAAACTTCTGTAAAGTCAGTAGAATATATTTTCTTCTTCATGGCTTGAATGCCCAGAGAGTGCATTTTTCTCTGTCGTTATGAGAGTATTGGTTATATCATCAGTGTAGCCATAGGTCGTAAAGTACATCCATATTTAATTCAAAATCAAGCATCATAACATCTGCAATGCTAATTTTTCAGCCACCAGTAAGAAGACAAATGAAAGCTAAACAAGCAAGTGTGCAATCCTATGGTGTGACAAGTTCCACAGCACGGCGCATCTTGCAGTCATTGGAGAAGATGTCAAGTCCTTTGGCGGTAAATGACGCTCCTTTTAATCTGTTTTATTGCATGTGTTTGAAAATCTTAGTAAATGTGCCAGTATAGGATGAAGATCTTCCTTATTGTGGTATCCAGTTTGATTTACTGCACTATTTTGTTCAACAGGATGCTAAAAGGATTCCATCTCCTGTTTCTAGTCCACTGTCTTCTGTAAGTTGATCACAAAACCCCTGCATTTTTCTTGAATGGAACCCTCTCTTAGGAAAAATTCATCCTCTAATATTTAGGCTGGTTTGGTTTTTTTTTTTTACTTCCTTAGCCTGTGGACAGAAGTGTGCTGAATATGACTGGCTTCCAATCCAAACGGAAACAGGTAAGAACCAGTAACATCTTAAGCTGAGATAGATAACTCTCTATGCTTTATAGCTATTAAAAGAAATGTCACAAACCTCAATGACAGTATACACATTAATTCAAGTTAATTTTAGCCTCATGTGAATTATAACTGTCTTGTCTGTGTGGAAATTACTAAATATGTCTTTTCTACTGACATTAGATGAAGGACTGAAAATTACTCAGGCTAAGGTTATATTATTTTTATGTGGTGGTGTCTTGATGTGTCAATCAAGAACAACTTGACTAGAACACACAAAGTAGTTTTATCTTGTCCTATAGCTTGGGGTTAAGTTGCATGTTTAATCCTTCCGTTTAGGAAAGCTTTCTCTTGCAGAAGTGAATAGAAGTAGAATATTGATTGAGTGATCATACAGACCTTGTGCAGATTTCCATATCCATTCTGAGCACACATACTTGAGTTTTTTATTACTGCTCAAAGTAAAGAAGGAAAACTGTTAAATGTTGTTAATTCTGTAATGCTATGTTCCTAAATTCCTATTTGGAGGTGGCACTGAATTGATGCTGCTGCTGAGGTAAATCATTATTTATTTCATTTTTGTTAAAAAAAACCCCAAAAAAACAAAAAACAAAACAAACAAACAAAAAAACCCCAAAACAACAAACTAGTAATATTTTTTAATAATTTTAATTTGGGATATCATTGAGTTTATTAAGTTGTAAAACCCACAAAAACCCATTTTCACATCAAGCAACCAAAGGAACAAAAGTGTATTTTTTCGTCCATGAAAACTTTTCATCTGCTGTTTTAATGAGAAAATGGATGGAATGTCTCAAGAAGATTTTATACTAATCCCTTGATTAGAAGTTTAATTAATTTTACAGTCACTTCAGAGTTTACAAACATCTTGGATTTCCTGTACCATCTTTCACCATATGCTAAATTACAAGAATGTTGAAAAGTAGAGCATATAATGTCTTTTTTTCAATTATTTGGATAATGTTTATGGTAAACAAAGCTGTTGGGGATTCTCAGTGAAGTTGTGGAACTACACCTGTGATATGAGGCATTAAGGAAGATCTACCAGATTTGCAGCGCAGAGCCTGACGTCAGTCAGAAAGCGAGTGTTGCACACAGCTGTCACTGGGTAAAAGTAGGGAAATTGTCTGCTCATAATACTTGAATTCATGAAGTTTGGCAGGGGAATGGAAGCCCTTGATGAGGAGGGGAGGAGAGGGTTGCATGTGCCAAGGAGAGGGTTCTCCTGCTCAAGCAAACGTAGTTGACAGAACACTTGAGCACTCAGGCAAAACTTTTGCAGGTATTTTTTTGTGGTATTTTTCTTATTTTGAGGATCTGCACCAGGCAGAATAGCTCTTAGTGTGTGAAACATCTAACTGGGTGACTTTTTTTCTTTCATTGTACATTCCTGTCTAACTAATTTGATATCTGTCCTTCTATGAGAAGGTCACCTGCTTATTGATTAAAGGGAAGGTAACACATGTAGTTTTTATGGATTTTAGTAAGGTTTTTGATGCTGTCCCTCAGAGCATCCTTCTGGACAAGTTTTCCAGCTGTGGGGTGAGCACATACACAGTTTGCTGGGTGAAGAACTGGACAAAGGGCAGAGCTCAAAGGGTTGCAGTGAATGGGGCTACATCTGGCTGGTGACTGGTCACCAGTGGTGTTCCTCAGGGCTCAGTTCTAGGGCCAGTTCTGTTCAATATTTTTATCAATGATCTGGATGCAGGAGTTGAATGCACCATTAGCAGGTTTGCTGATTATGCAAAACTAGGAGGTGCTGTTGAGTCTCTTGAGGGACAGGAGGCCTTGGAGAGGGATCTAGATAGACTGGAGCGTTGGGTAATCATCAATGGCATGAAATTGGACAAGAACAAATGTCATATCTTCATCAATGACATAATGGGATCAAGTGCACTCTCAGCAAGTTAGCCGAGTGGTGTGGTTGACACACCTGAGGGACAGGATGCCATCCAGAAGGACCTGGAGAAGCTTGAGAAGTGGGGCCATATGAACCGCATGGGGTTCAACAAGGCCAAGTGCAAGGTCCTGCACCTGGGATGGGGCAACCCCCGATAATAGTACAAGCTGAGTGATAAAGGGATTGAGAGCAGCCCTGCCAAGAAAGATATGAAGGTACTGGTGAATGAGAAGCTGGACATGAGCTGTCAATGTGTGCTCACAGCCCAGAAGGTCACCTGTGTCCTGAGCTGCATCAAAAGAAGCGTGGGCAGCAGGTTGAGGGAGGGGATTCCACACACAAACCCAACTGAACTAAATATAAGGAAGGGATTGGTTACCCTGAGGGTGGTGAAACACTGGCAGAGGTTGCCCAGAGGCAGTAAGATGTCCCATCCTGGGAAACATTGAAGGTCAGGTTGAATGGGGCTCTGAGCAACCTGATCTAATTGAAGATGTCCCTGCTCACTGCAGGGGAGTTGGACTAGATGACTGTTAAAGGTCCTTTCCATCCCAAACCAGTCTGTGATTCTGCACCTGGGATGGAGTCACGCCAGGTACAAGTATAAGTGGGGACAGGGGTGGCAGAAAGGGCTCTGGAGCTGCTGGTTGTCAGCAGGCTCGACTGTGTGCAGGTCAGGGCCCCACAATTTAAGAAGAATGTGAAAGTTCTTGAATGTGTCCAGAGAACAACAAAGCTGGTGAAGGGGCTGGAAGGAATGTCCTGTGAGGAGTGGCTGAGGATACTGGGTTTCTCTAGCTTGAAGGAGGCTGAGGAGGGACCTCATGGCTCTCTACAGCTTCCTGAGGAGAGGAAGTAGAGAGGAAAGTGCTGAGCTCTTCTTCCTGGGATCCAGTGACAGGACATGTGTCTCAAAGCTGTGCCAGGGGAGGTTTAGTCTGGACATTATGAAGCATTTCATTACCAAGAGGGTGGTCAAACACTGGAACAAGTCTTCCTAGGGAGGTGGTCGATGCCCAAAGCCTGTCAGTGTTTAAGAGGCCTTTGGATAATGCACTTACTTGGACCAGGTGATTGTTGTAGGTCCCTTCCAACTCAACTATTCGATTGCAGTTGCAATTCTATTTACATTTAAAAATAGCAATGGATCATCCTTCACTCAGAACAGGTTTGTGAACTTAAATAAACCACACTTTACTCAGGGTTTCAAAATTTATATTCTTATTTTTAGAAAGAAATACCTTTATTCACTTTCTATATAGATAATACAGCATGAATTTTATTGCCAAGAGCTGGGAGATACTGGGAAATTAAAGCTGCTTTGCAAACACAGTTTTCTGTTGATACTAACTTAAATAATAGCATGCATCCTAAGTCTGATTCTTCTGAGCCTTAAAAGTGCAGATGGAGCCTTTGGTAAATCTTACAGCCTTTGGGGGTCTTTCTTGTTTCACAATTCAGTTAATGCAGAATGTACAGTGCTTTATGTTAAAAATTAAGTCTTGTCTGTGAAAATGCTTTGACAAGGAAAGTTATACCAGTACTTTTAAGTGCATGTAATGCAAATCTGAAACATTGGAACATATTTTTAATGAATGAAACTGTTTTAAAATTATCTTACAACATTTTCCTTTTATTTTTTTTTTTTTTTTGAAGTGTAACTTCAAAGAAAGAAAATGTAGGAAAAATGAAACCCAGAAGCCTGTATAATTATCCACTTAACACTTTGAATGTTAAATTAATGGATTAAACCAGTAAAAAAATATCACAGTGTGGGCAGAGGAGAGGAAAAGATGGGAGCATATTATAGTAACATGAGTTACTGTGTCTATGAATTTAACTGCCCAATTTTGAAATAGGATTCAGTCAGACTTCAGCTACTTCTGTAGCTTTTTAGATTTCATAACTGATTTTCTGGTGCTTTCCTTCTGCAAGCTAAATGTTTTCAACACTTCCAAATAATTTTCCCTGGGTGCTGAGACTGATGGGAAGTTTATAGTTCTGTAACTTTATTTTGTTTTTTGTCAGTAAATGCTGTGGTAGTTTGAGTGGGTGCAAAGATAAACAGATTGTTGCTTCCTTTTCAAAGGTGGAATCGCAGCATCCACCTGTCAAGAAACTTGTGACACCAAAGGCAATCTCTCTGACAGTGAGTCGGACCCCGTATTTCAAACCATCTCTGACTCCAGCTACTGATTCCAGCAAACTTCACCAGAGGGTAGATGTAAAGCACAAAGTAAGTAAATTTTCAGGTCCTTTATCTGCTTGCTTTTTACACGTCTGGAATATCTCTAACCAATTATTCTACTAAGATGCTCTTTCTTGGCAGAGTCCCGTTACTACGTTTGAGGTAAGCATTGAGACAGTGTGAACCATTGTGAAAGAGATACTTAGAGGTTTTTACAGATTTAATTGTATTTTTGGAACAGTAAGTAGATGGTGGTTATTTTCAGAACGTGATGATGCTGTTCTCAATGAAAAAAAATGTTAAAATACAGAAACAGCATTTTCCTTTTTGTATGTTTCTGTGCACAAAGCTGTAGCTGATGGAACATGCTGATGTTGTGTATAAATTCTTTCAGGTGAGATACAGGCTCCAAGTGAGATTTCTGACAATTACCCATTCTGATCACTTTCTTAATTACCCATTCTGATCACTTTGGTGTGGATGGACTCCTTGATAAACTTTCCTTTAACCAAGATTGGCATTTCTTTCAGGCAAAAACCACCCATGGTTCCAGTATCAATCTGAATATAAAAATGCCAAGTGTTAAATCTATGGGCTTTTTAGGCTGGGGATTGAAGTGGGTGGAATCATAGAATCATAGTGGTTAGGGAACAAGCTTAAGTAGATGAGGTATATTTAGTGGTATTAAATAAATAATATTTTTAAAAACCCCTACAAAAGTGTGTTTATTTGTCTTGGCTTTGTGTATAGTTTATAAATACATTCAGATAAGTCTTGAAATAAATCATACTTAACTTTGCAGGGCCTCAGAGAGAAGAGTTTTCCTGCAGAACAGCAAGTGAAACTGTCTGAAAGGTATGACAAATCTATGAATTTAAAACACTTGAAAGAAGAAAGTTCTCTCCTTTGTCACTACAGGCTGCATGCCTGTCTCCTTTTGGAAGGGCAGTTGACAGTTCTCAGTAAAGGGAATGGAAAATACAGTGCAAAAATTGTATTATGAGAGAGTTTAAGTGTATGTACATCTTGATGTTCTTTACGGGGGCACCTCTTAGTTTGAGCTAATTATTTAATTGCTTGCAGTCTGAAAGCTTTATCCTAAAGGAATTATTCGTTCTGAAATATTCTTTATAAGATGAAGTGGCTTACAGTTCAGGAGTATATTTAATTTTTAGATTTTTTTTTTTAAATAAAGCAAAAGCCTGGAGGAAGATCAGTTTTTAATGCTCCTTTCATGGTGAAATCACCTGTCTGCTCTGTGAGTTGGCGTGAAAAACAGGAGCCCTTTAGAATCATACGAGGCCAAATGCCAGCTTCTTTCTAAAACACAAAATTCCAGGAGAGTTAGTAATTGTATTTCTTCTTGAGGAGATTGTCTTGCATTACACTGCTTGCTCGGTTTAGTTACGATGACTTCACCTCTGGATAATATTGATGGCTCTCCCTTCTGAGCAGCTAGTCTTTTGGGTAATGCTTATATTATAACACTTTGCATTCAAAGATATTTTTTTTTTGAGGATTCGTCCTTTTAAAGAACAGTAGCAAGAAATTGTATTTTGTTTTCTCTGTGTTCAACTTCCATCCAATTCTTATGTTGCCTTGGGCATTTTTTAGCCTGCAAAAAAAACCCCCAAACCAACTCTTTGTTTTGGCATCTAGTAGTTTGACTTCACAGCAACCACCTTTTCAGGGGTGCAATAGACTGGCTCTAAGGTTTTGGCATAGGTGCAAATAGATGTTAGGTTTTAATTGTGGGTTTTCAAACTACTCTAAATTATCTTTAGTTAGAACTCCTTTCTTCTCTGCCATGCAGAAGGGAGATCTAGAAAACTGATTTTTATTTGCTTCACAAGTTTTACTGCTGTCTTCTACTTTAGTCTGGAGAGTAGGTGGTCCTTTTTTTAACATTCTTTCCTAAAGCCAGTCTCTCTGTTGGATGCCACGTTCTGGAGCAGGGACACAAGGCTGGTAAGGGGCAGCTGGCCAGAGTCCCTTGGTGCAAATAACCTGCAGTACTTTGGTGTGTCTCTGTTCAGCCTACCAAAAGCCATTTAGTTTTGAAACCTGGGTCAGAATTGTAGATTGGACTTCAGTTGCTTGAAGACAGAAAACTGTCTTTGTCCCTTGAAAGCTGACAGGTGTTATCAGAAAATGGGAATATGGCCTTTTATAGGCAGTCTATAATTGTCTGGATAAAGCTCTATTTTGACATAAGATTTTTTTGCAGAATTTGAATTGATTGTCAGTTTGGATTAGAGAAATGTTTGAGCATATGGCCTTAAGGATCCAGCTTCCTCTCAGTGGTTACAGTGCTGAGCAGACTGACAAGTATCTGACAAGTTTAGACCAATTCTCTTTCTCAGTCTTCTGGAAACTTGACCTGGTGTCTTCCAGTGTGGTCAAATGTACTTTTGTAATGACTGACTGCTTGGCTGCAGGATAAGCTTTGATATGGTAATTCTTTCCAGGGATACTTCATTTTGATGCCATACTGCCTTTTATTGTTGTTTTTATTCCATAGTTCACTTCTGGTTTTGGGTGTGGTGTGGGGCTTGGGGGTTTTTGTTTGTTTGTGTTCAGGGGTTTTTGTTGGTTTTGCTTTTCTTCTCTTTTGCTTTTCTTCTCTTTTTTCTTTTCTTCTTTTTCTCATCTTCTTTTCTTTTATCCTTCTTCTTTGCCGCCTTCTTTGCCTTCTTCTTTGCCTTCTTCTTTGCCTTCTTCTTTGCCTTCTTCTTTTTCTTTTCCCACTGGGATTAGGAAATCTTTCTGATTTGGATCTAGGCTTTTGTAATGAACAGAGAAATGCCTTTGTACCCTTTACAAAAGGGATCTGTATTCATGTTTGAAAAGACTTCTGGAATGTTGGCACACCCAAACACCTCTACTGATTCTGCTGATGGCCCCAGGAAAGCCAGAGCAGCTTCTGAAGCTTTTGCTGTATTATCTTGCCACACAAGTTTGAGCCATTCTGTTCCATGAGAGCTGTTGGCAGCATTTCATATGTGCACTCTCTTTCTGTTCATATGTATTTTTAGTTGTTCTTTTATATCCCTGCAGAGATACATGCTCATCACAGAGAACTGGCAGTCAAAATTTCCACTGTCTGGACTATTAAAAGGAAACATTAGAAAATAACAATCTAAATAAGTTCTGCTATTTCAGGTTTTCTGGCTTAGTCATCATTCCTTTATGGATGTTGTGACTGTTTCTTGTGTACATCCTTCACGTTGCTGCTCTTATTAATGCAGCTCTTGCTGTTAGAACATCAGATACTTACCAGCATTTGGCAACTCGTGAAACAGTTGTTTCTGATTCCGATTAGAGGCTGCCGGTTCCAGGGCTAATAGTGGCTATAAATAGCTTGAAACAATTAGTTGAAAAGTTGATTTTCTAATTCTCTCTTTTGTTTTGTTTTGTTTGTTTTGGTTTGTTTTTTTTTCCCCTTCCTCAACCTATGTATGGTTATTCTGCACCAGCAATTTGACCTTCCCTAAATTCAGTACTCCTGCATCCAACGGTCTGTCTTCAGGAGGAGGAGCGGGTGGTGGTGGCAAGATGAGAAGGGAAAGGGGAGTTCACTATATATCGAAACCTGGAGAAGAACAACAGGTAAGAGGCTCTTAGGTTAACTGCTCTCGCAGAGATTACTGAAGTAACTAGCTCAGTATGCCAGTTTTGTTGTCTCGTAGTAATTTATAATAATCCCACTTCAGTTTTGTGGGGTTTTGATGTGGGTTTCAGTGCAGGCTCCAATTTATCTGTTTAAGTGCCTCAAAACACTTAAACAGATAAATAGTTTTATATTTTTTTAAGTCTTTAGCCTTATTATCTTGGAGATGCTTCATACTATAAAGTTTCCCCTTAGCAGTTGAATGAATGAATTTCAGTGGAGGTTTGTAGAGTTTTTATGAAGAAATGGTGTTTGAAACAAGTGCTGAGTAAGCAGACAATGTTTATTTAATTTGTTATTTCATATTTAAGTCATGTAGAAAGGTAGAGGCTAAGAGTCTGAAGTGGAAGACAGTGTTCCACATGTCTGCTAATGATCATTCACAATTTTTGGCACTTAATCAAACTCATTGAGAGAAGTTGGGGTTTTTTTTTCCTTGTTTTGATGGGAAAAGTCAATTTATTAAAGGTATGAGCATGACTATCCTGAAGATTGATTTATTTTCTGATTGTATGTTATGTAAGCTGCCTACTACTGGATGTTAAATATAAACATTTTTAATCAGTCTTCTGGCTGTAGGAAAATGAAGAAATAGTAAATATTGAAGAATGTTTCTATAATACAAATGGTCTGAATATCTAGGTCCAATAGACTCTTCATATAAAAGCTGTGAAATATGTTGAAATACGAATAATTTGATATGAAATACAAATAATTTCATATGAAATATGAATAATGTAAGCTGTAGGATACGTTAAATTTCTGTAGTAGCAACTTACATCTCTGCTTAGTCCCTTCTGAGTAGGTCTTGGTATTCCTGTGTAAATTGTGCTTAGATTGCTATTCCTGTTTAAACCCTAACTAATCTCATCTTGGTAATAAAATAGTTTAAAAGGAAAGGATAAGACCAGAAGTTTTTAAGCAACGCTGGTTTCTGAGATGTAAATTTGCATCCTGATACATGACATGGACTAGATCTACCAGAATACGATCTTCTATAGTGCTACTCAGGCTTTCTTTTTTGTCATTTTGTGCTTTGGCTTGATTTGGTTTGGCGTTTTTGGTCCTCTAAGGAACCCACAAACATCTTTAAAGCGTTCTCTTTTTACAAGGTCACTGCAGTAGTGGCTTCAGAAACTGTGGCAGCTGTCCTGCTTAATTTTGCAAGAGCAACACTTTCCATTTAGTCTTGAGAGTGTACTCTTAATTGAAGGAACGAAAGGATAATTAGAAAGGATCCTGTTTCTCTAGATCTTTAATAACTAAAGTACAGAAAACAAAAATGAATTTGATCTGTGCCCCCCTGTTCTGCACAGGTAACAATTTTGAGCAGATATTCAGTGTTCTTACTGGGCAGGTGGTGAATGTGGGATCACATGGAAACAGACCTGCCATAAATTAAAATGACCTGGCAAACTGAGGGTGGGGGAGGTTCAGGTTCCTTTTGAAAACTTGCTTTGTCTTATTGTATCTCTGTTATATTTAGCAGAAGAAATTAAGGAAGGGGCAGGGTAGGAAAGTATTAAGTCTTATAAAAGAGAGAAACTAAAATTTACAACTTTTTTTAAAAAAAATATGAGAACAATTAACATTTCCCACAATTAAAATTTACACCTAGGAAGTGGAGGAACCTGTACTACCGAGAGTACCCCTACCCATCAGTACTGCATCACTGCCTTCGTTCAACTTCAGTTTCCTTACCAGTAGTACTGTCTCGTCACCAAGCACTGTTTCAACACCCGTGATGAACAAGGTAAATCTTTGTTGGATATCTTGAATACTTTTTTAAGGGTGAGTATACATCTGCTTTGTTGCATGTTATCTTCTTCCGTGGTCCTCATGAAAGTAACCAACGTTAGTTTATATCCTGTTGAATAAATCAGGGTTGGATTCCAATTTGGAGGTGAGGTGAGGCGAGGCAGAATGTTTTTAATTTGGCCTCTGTCCATCTTATACTTTGCAAACTTTTGGATAACATAATTGTATAACTGCTTCCAATGCTGTTAAAATTTTGTTGGGATTTTATGCCAAGTTAAGTTATTAAATTAGTGGTAGCATTAATAGTCATATAAACCTAGTGTAGAATGTGAGCCTAGGGTGCAATAATTGGAATATTATTGCAGTAAAATAAACATTCATCTTTTCCAGAGTACTTGAAATATTTTTGTATGTTAAAGCAGATATGTGCTTTAGCATGTTGAGGTATTTGCTGAAGCTCTGACTACATTTAAGCTGCGTTAGTTTAAGGTTCTTAAGCTTATATTTTTTCATATATTTATTATATTCAGATCTAAGTGGCATTTCAGTTTTTTTCTCTTGGTTTATAGGTTTTGCTTTTGATGATACTGTACTATGTGCTCACTTCCAAGCTTCATTTTCTTTTATTATAACTCTTTATCTGTTGTTTAGAAATAAATATCAAACATAACATTTCCCAACTGCGGAACATCTGTTAGGTAGTGAATTCAGGTAGCTGCTGTTGTTTTACCAGAATGTTTTTCTTTTAGATACAAACCTTAAAACTCTTTTGAAAATACAGGTGCAACCAGCCAGTAGTGTTGGCAGTCCTGTGTTCAGATTTTCATCTCCAATTGTGAAATCTACTGAGGCAGAAGTGCTACCTCCATTGTCTGTAAGTGAAATAAATAAAACTCAACCTTCCTTCGAGCCTTTAGTAGAACACTGCAGAATAAAGCAGAATTGGTGCTGATAATGGTGAAAACAAGTATATTGGGTTTCTGGCTTATAATTTGTCATCCAGCATGTATACCAAAATTTTGAAGACTGGATTTCAGGTTTTTTATTTGTGTGTGAAATTTGATTAAACTTTCTTTAGTTTCAGAATCTAAAAAAATCTCTCTTTTTCGTAGCAGATTGGGTTTACATTTAGTGTTCCTGTTGTAAAATCAGCAGAGCTTTCTGGATCCCGTGATAGACCAGTGACGTCATTACTTACTCTAGGTAACAGAAATGTTAGCATTTCAGATCTGAAGTGCTGATTTTCTTTTTTTATATATTAAATAGTAAATTTGCCCTTTCTGGGCATATTAGCAATTGCAGGCAAAGTGTGTTTGCAGTGACAGGTCTGCTTTTAACCAAATTGTAATTATGAACTGTTGTAAACAAGGTAGAATTTTGAAGATTCTTATATAAAAGAAGCATGAAAGTTGGAAATTCTTGTTTCTAGCAAGTGTGAATATATTTTAAGTGGATTTCTTTGTGAAAGGTGGTTTTTGTTTTGTTTTGTTTTTAAAGATACTGCCACTATAAACAGCACCAGCAATAAGAAGGAAGAAAAAGAATACGATGGCCCCTCCAAACCTGCAAAGGTCTTAAAGGAAGGAAGTGTGTTAGACATTCTAAAAAGCCCTGGTGAGATAATGAACTCCTTCTAAAAAGATATTGTAAAAAATAAGCTAGCTTATAACTGCATTGATTGGAAAAAAAAAAATCACAACAAAAACCTCACTTTGTGACAGTTAATGCAATATTAGCTATAAATACAAACGTAGGAGAGCGTTACATTAAACACTGAGTGGATCTCTCCTTCTATTCTAAGTGGCTTTCTGCAACTTCAAACCAGAGGCATTGCTTCTTCTTTATATGTTAGGAAGTAATTGTAACTGATGTCTGAAGAGAATTAGTCAAATAATCGGTGTTTCATTTTAAATGCATAAAATTTTTTGAATTGGAAAGGAAATGTTTGTAAAATGCTTTACAAACATTACTCTCCCCCTTTCACCATCGCTGGAAAGTAAGAATAGTGAAGACAGTTGCATCCCTAAACATGTTTCAAAGCTGCAAATCTTTTGGCCTTAAATTATAACAGTTACTATGGATTCAAATGTAAATTTTAAGTAGAAGTGGGCTGTTTCACTTTACAAACCCTTTTCTTATTTTTATTTTTAAGCAATTGCAGTTGTTTTCAACTGTTTAATAAATGTGTGTGTGTGTGTGTAGATGTTTTTTGCTTTAAGAAAAAGGACTTTATTGAATTTGATCTTCTCCCAAAAGCCTTCAGTTGCATCAGGACTTTTTTTTAATAAAGTGACAAATTATTTACTTCTTAAGAAGACAGCACCTTTTTATACTGGAAAGAGCTGAGTGAGGGAAAATGCATTGTGTGTTTTGTTTAATGAAACACCTATGAGTGAAGTGATACTGGTTCTAAATCCACACTATTGGAAGACTCCACTTCTGATATTAAAAAACAAAACAATACAACAATAACAACAACAACAAGAAGACACCCCAACATAATAATAAGAACCTAAATGCTTCATTTTAGCTTTACAAGTAATTTATGCTGCTATTTAAGATGCATTGCTGCAGCATTTTCTTTAGTATTTCCATACTGGTCTTGTTTTCTGTTAAAATTGGCACCTTTAAATAGGGAGTTGGCCTGTGTCCAGTGTATTTTGCACACAGATTATAGATAACAATTGTTCTGTTGTCTTCATTTTTATTACTTAATTAATACTCAGTATCTGTGGGGAAATACCACGTGGATTGCTGCTCTGAGAACCAATTGCTGTACAGCTACTAAAGTAAATGTGAGTCATCTGCTGTGGCAGAAATAGCTTCAGTCATTACATTCGATTGAGCACGGTGCCTTAAAATGAAATTGTATTATTTCTAATCTGTCTCAGCTTTCAGTACTGTTTGTTCACACTTGGATCTACCAGTGAAGATTTGTATTTAAAACTTTCTTGGAAATTAAGAGTTAAATCAAGCTTTAAATAAATGTTCTGTTGTGTCTTAGTGCAGCATATGAAATTTCATCCCTTGAGCTAGGATTTCCAGGGACTTCCTCTTGCGGTTATTTGGAATGCATAGTTGTAACCAAGTTGGCAACTTGGTTGAAGTTTATGCCATCTAATATTGTAAGTAACTTATATGTAATGACAGTGCTGCTTTATTAGTAAGATCTCTTCCTGTTTGTTTGGTTTTTATTTTTCTAGGCTTTATGTCTGTGAAAACACACTCCTCTGCATCCGCACAGCCTGCTACAAGCACAGTGGTCTATACAAGGCCTGCAATAAGTAGTTTTTCCACCTGTAAAGACACCTCTAAACAAGCATCCTCGTTTTGGCAGTCTGACACCAACGACCCATGTCTGCAGAACAAAACCACGGATGGCAAATGTGTAACCTGTCAAGCTGCTGAAGTGTCAACAGTGGAGAGTACGAAACAGACGATAAGCTCAAGTCAGTGTGTTGCCTCTAAGGCAGCAGTCCCTACAGCAAGGACATTGGGCTTTGAAGACAAATTTAAAACAGCACCCAACACATGGGATTGTGATACCTGTCTGGTCCAGAACAAACCTGAAGTTACCAAATGTGTAGCATGTGAGACACCAAAGCCTGGAACGCCTGCTCTGACATTGCCAGTGGTCACAGACAACTCGGTGACAGTGACATCCTCCTCCAGCAGCACTGACACAACAGTCACTCTGGGGTTTGGAGACAAATTTAAGAAGCCCAAAGGCTCTTGGGACTGTGAGGTGTGCCTTGTATCAAATAAGGCAGAAGACAGCAAATGTGTAGCTTGTCAGTCTGAGAAACCAGGTGTGTTCTTCTCTTTTCTGTTGTTTTAATCTTGGCCTCTGTGCGTTCTTTGCAGAATAAAATATGTTGCATATTAAAAAAAATACATATATTTTCAGCAGCATGGCCATATGCCAGACAGGATGGATTAGTGCCTGGCATGGTTACAGGCACTCTGGAGGTCTCAGCCCAGATTCCAGCCTGTCACATGAATTGAACTGATTGTGAAATGTATTAGTGCAGAGCTGAATTGAAGCAAACATACTCTGCTTTGCAGCCGGTGAGGAAAGATGACTAAACCAGATGCCTTAATTAACTTAAAACCAATTTACTTATTTTCATTGGAGAAAACTGTAAACTCCATAGAAAGAGTTAAAAATTACTGTGTTTTTATGTTTCAAAACATAAGTAGAAATGGTATTTATATAACATGACCAAAAATATCTGCGCTCAGCATTTGTGTGTAATTGAGCAGAGGTATCAAGTCAGACTTCAAGACTTAAGATGACTTTGGTCATCTTAAGCTAAAGCAAAACTGTATGTTCAGCTACACATACAGCTGTATGAAGGCCAGTGGTAGCCTTCCAGAATATAGGTGACCTTGTTCTGGAAGGTCAAGGTCCTTCCAGACCTTGGGAAGGTGGGTGAGTTCTTCAGTGCAGCGCTGGGTTGTTTCCCATTGTACATTATTGTAATTGATTTTGAGTGTGTTGGTTTTAAAGCACAAATTATTTTTTTAGTGTTAATTTTCACTGGCTCTTAACATCATTTACACAGAATCACAGAATGTCAGGGATTGGAAGGGACCTCGAAAGATCATCCAGTCCAATCCCCCTGCCAGAGCAGGAACCTAAATGAGATCACACAGGAAGGCGTCCAGGCAGGTTTTGAATGTCTCCAGAAAAGGAGACTCCACACCCTCCCTGGGCAGCCTGTCCCAGTGCTCTGTCACCCTCACTGTAAAGAAGTTTCTTCTCAAGTTTAAGTGGAACCTCCTGTGTTCCAGCTCACACCCATTGCCCCTTGTCCTACCATTGGGCATCACTGAGAAGAGCCTGGCTCCATCCTCCTGACACATTTGGCTGAGACTCTAGCCATTTGCAAGGAGGAATTTTGGAAATGTGAGAAGTTTGCCATGACCATCATGGTACAGAGAATTGCACAGTTATATTACATCTGCTGAGGGGAAGAGTGAGGCAAGTTAAAACGGGAGGATAAAAATCCTCTGGATGTGCTGTGGAAGAGAAGACCCCTTCCTGTCTTTACTGTTTTGAATTTGAGACATTATCTTCTTAATGCCTCTCTCTTAAATGCCACCCTCAGTGGTTTAAAACTCTAGGTAAACATGACAATTATGTGATGCTTTTGTGCCTTCTGGATATCCACTTCAGTCCTCATGCTTCTGGAGCAGAAGTTTTCTGTTGGAGTGCAGCCATCAAGTGACACCTCTTCCTTTACAGGGGAGAGAAATCAGTGTTGACTTTTGGGCCTCTTTATGGAGGATTCTGCTGCTCTTGAAGAATGTGTAGCTTGTGTAGTGAATGCAGAGTTGTGGATTTGGGAGCTTTGAGATCTTATCTTTTTTTTTTTAACTTTGACTACAGGTTACTCATGTCACCAGAAATCCTTTGAGTAGTTTTAGTTGAGTATAACACCTTTAATTTACATCTGAAATAGGCTGTGTTGCTGTATTGCACGAACTGCAGTTGCTGTTTAAACATCATTGGTTCAATTTGTGTTTAAAATCATATCTAGATGATAAAGAAGAATCAAGGTGGTGTTTGCATTGTTTACATTCTCAGGCTGAGTTTGATTGAAATGAATTTGTAGTTTGATGGGGTTTTTTTCCTGTTACACTTGTCTGCTTTGTAATTTAGTGAGCATTTAAGAGTTTCTTAAAAAGTTCATGTTCACTTTCTCACTTTAGCAGGATGATTAACTATCTTGCTTATTTCTCAGGGAGTTCAGTGCCTGTGACCAGTAGCAGTGTTTCTGCATTTTCTGCTTCTTCTGGAGGATTTCTGGATTTAGACAAATTCAAGAAGCCTGAAGGAAGCTGGGATTGTGAGGTCTGCTTGGTCCAAAACAAAGCAGAAGCCACAAAATGTGTAGCCTGTGAAAGTGCAAAGCCAGGCACCAAAGCAGAGCTCAAAGGTAATAATGAGAAAAACAAAGGTGTACATTCTGCAATTTTTACTTTTTTTTTTTTTTAAGTGCAATTATTTTTCCTTTGAGGTTTGGCAAAATTGTTCATTTTTCCTCTAGGAATATTACTTCAGTAAGGTAGTGTGCTGATGTTTCCACAGCCTTTCCCCAGAAAAAGATAATGCTTTTTAGAGAAAAGCTGATATTAATGACATAGTTGTTCTTTACAAGCCTTATGTGTTGTCCATTTGGAGTTTAGACTCAAAGCAGCATCTTTCAAAGAAGCTAGCAGTGTGATTTTCAAAGCCAGCTGGTGGGTAGAATAATGCCATTGCAAAACGGTGTATGTAGAGAGAAAGTGTGGAATTTTATTTGTTTTGTGGTTTGGATTTTGTTTTTAAAAAACAGTTTAGCCTCTAGGAAGTTCAGGACTAGAATCCCAGCCATGTAGCTAAAGCCTTACATGTATTCCATCATATTTTGCCAACTTAACATAATTACTTATTTTTTGCAGATTTTGGTACTGCTGCTGTGTCCACAAATGCTTCATTGCCATCGTTTACATTTGGTGTCCAGTCCTCCTCTGAATCTTCTCGTACATTAGGTAGCACAGGAAATTTTAAATTTGGAGAACAAGGGAGCTTCAAGTTTGGCATTGCATCTGAATCGGCGTCCTCCAACACTGTGACTGGGGGATTTAAGTTTCCTACTAGTTCAGGGAACTTCAAATTTGGAGTTTCTTCCTCAGACTCTAAATCAGAAGACAGTAAAAAAGAAGGTAAAAGTAACAGTTTTACCTTTGGACTTCCATCTACAACCAGTCCGACTCCTTCAACGTTTCAGTTTGGGACAGCGAGCCTGGGACAGCAGGAAAACAAAGAGGAAACAGTTGTGGGAGGCTTTGGTTTTGGCACGACTTCTACTTCTTCCATCACTACCAATGAGAATAAAACTGGAGCCAGTGGCTTCACTTTTGGAACTGTGGCAGAAAAGGAGGCAGCATCACCTGCTCTCGCATTTAAGAAGTCAGATGAGAAGAAGGAGGAAACCCTTTCGGCAAAGGGAGGCTTCTCTTTTGGCAGTGCGGAGTCTGCACCTGCCTCGGAGTTTGTTTTGGGAAGGACAGAAGAGAAACAGGACTCTGTCCCTTCTGCTGCCCCGTTAGCATTTGCAAAGAAAGCTGACAACGAAGAGGTAAAGGCACAACCCGTCTTTTCAGCTGGGACGGCTGAGCAAACCAAAGAGGAGAGCGCGGCAAAGCCCGTGTTCAATTTTAGCTTCGTTAAACCATCGGAGAAGGAAACTGAGCAGGCAAAGCCCTCTTTTGCCTTTGGTGCACAAACCAGCACTTCAGGTAAACAGAACATCTTTTGTCTTCACTTGGCTGCTCGTGTCCGTCAAATTACACCTCTGAAGTCATACTGGACAGCATTTATGGGATTTGATTTATAGTTCTGGTTGTTGGTGTGTTCATAGAATCACAGAATGGTTTGGATTGGAAGGGACCTTAAAGATCATCCAGTTCCAACCCCCCCGCCATCAGCAGGGACACCTTCCACTAGACCAGGTTGCTCAAAGCCTCATCCAGCCTGGCCTTGAACACTTCCAGGGAGGAGCAGCCACAACTTCTCTGGGCAACCTGGGCCAGTGTCTGACCACCCTCACAGGGAAGAACTTCTTCCTAATATCTCATCTAAACCTCCCCTCTTTCAGCTTAAACCCATTTCCCCTTGTTTTGTCATTAACTGCCCGTATGAAAAGTCCCTCCCCAGCTTTCTTGTAGCCCCTTCAGGTACTGGGAGGCCGCTATATATATTGTATTGACAATATCTAGTGAGTCCTTTTTAGATTTCGATGAGTTTTAACACCAGGTTTAGATTAAAAAAAACAGCCACACCTTAAGGAACCTGTATCAATTCTTGTATGAACACAGAACTTTTATTGTCTGAGTGGTAGCAGCCCAGATGGTGATAAAATCTATAGTATGCTGCAGTATAGAGCCCTAGTGTTGTTTTTCATTGTGAAAGGGGGTGAGAGGGGTAATATCTTACTCCCAGCAGTGTACTGGCAGCTCCGCTGCAGGCTGGAACACTGTTCCCCTGCTGCTACACAGGTATAAAAATCACTTCCTAGATATTTCACAGCTTTGTGTCCTTTTAATTCGTTGAAAGTCTGCGGTGGAGCATTAAAGTTCTTTAGTGGTGATCACCGTGTGGAAAAATTCTGGTTGTTGAATTCCATGTGTCTGACTTAACAACTGTGGTTTAGAGAACAGAATTCGTTTCTAACTTCTGCAGTGACAGGGAAAAGGACGTTGGTAAATAACCCTGAAAAAGAGGAGTACATAGGGTTATCCTGGTTTTAATTGCTACTGAACAGACAGGTTTTGGAGGATTGTGGGTTTTGGGGGAGGGGAGATGGGTGGGGGGTTTTGAGGTTGGGTTTGATTTGTGGTTTTTTGTTGTTTGTTTTGTTTTTGGGTTTTTTTTACCTGCCAGTAAAAGTTCTGGAGTTTGGTTTAGTCGTGGAAATTTGATGAAGCACCTTGTGCAAAGAGGAAATTTTAACAAGTGTTCTGAAGAATGGTGTAGTCCCTTAAAAATGGCATAGATTAAAAGGGGCTGTAACTGCTGGGGAAAAAAAGATAGTGGGGAAACTGAAAGCAAGATCACAAATTAATGAGAATTAAACCAGCAGCTTAGGGAAAGCTGGAGAATGACTGACTTTAAAAGACAGCTCTATTCTGAGGGTGTAAAACTGCACTCAGTACTTATAGCAATGGTCTTAATAGGAGGATTGTTCTCTGTTGCTCCTAAAAGCAGGTCTGGCAGGTGTTTAAGTGTAATTAACTTAAATTTGGAAGATTTAGGCTGGAGGATGGTAAACTTGGTTGGACTTAAAGCTGGAGGCACAGGGCTCTTTGTCACTGTGTTTTTTAGTACTCCATTGAGCAAAGCCATAGAACTGTTACAGGTGGTTGATGTTCTTCTAGGAACATCTGAAATACATTTTTGTTTCAAGAGTTCAGAAGTACTGGTTAATACTGGTTCAGGTAAGGACAGCCAATGCTTAGTGTTTGTAACCACTGAAACCTAGACTGCAGTGGTGTCCTTGCTCCTCACAATTTTTCCACTCCTTTAATTGTGGATGGCAGCAATCAGCACGTTAAATCTGGATCTTGGGCAAGGGACAGTAGCTGGCGTTGGGGTGTCATTCAGGACTCCTCTTTGTATGGTGATTGAAACAGGAGTCTACGTGCTCTGCTTCCTTTGGCCTTTCTGTGGTGGTTTATGTAGTGCTCTTCCTTTCAGATCAAGGAGCAGCAAAGCCATCCTTCAGCTTCTTGAGCTCAACTTCCTCCAGCACAGCCGTACCCACCATTTCAGCCAACAGCAGCAGTGTGTTTGGCAGTGCCATCTCTTCTTCAAATCCTCAGCCAGTTCCCGCTCCCTTCGTGTTTGGACAACCCAGCAACACTGTGAGCAGCTCTGTTTTTGGTAATTCTGCAGAATCTACAGCATCTCAGTCATTTGGCTTCTCTCAAGAAAACAAACCAGCAACCACATCTTCCAGCAGCGGCACGGCTCTTACTTCATTTCTCTTTGGTTCAAGCACCACCAGTACCAATGCAGCAAATTCAGGCTTTACCTTTGGAGCCACAACCACATCAAGTTCAACAGGTACATTTGAAATAAGATGTTCTCCTTGTTTTTGCCATTATATAGTGGGCCAAGGAAATATCGTTTCATGAATATAGAATCACAGAATGTTTTGGGTTGGAAGGGACCTTAAAGCTCATCCAGTTCCAACCCCCCTGCCAGCAGCAGGGACACCTTCCACTAGACCAGGTTGCTCAAAGCCTCATCCAGCCTGGCCTTAATATTTTACTTTGGAGAATGTGTGGGTCAAATGGATGGAAGTAGAGAAAAATATTGAGTATTGATATTCAACAATATAAACTGGGGCTTGGTTTTTCACAGCCAGTCTGGGAAATACAGTACAGGAATGAACTGGCAGCGGTGTTGTGTAATGGGAAGGACAACACTTTCCTGGATTTCAATTTGTATGAGAACTTTTCACCATGACAATGATAGTTTCTTCTCTCTAGCAGTCCAGTGCTTGCAGTTAGAAGTCACTGAATTAGAACTTTCCTGATTTTATTTTCTCTCCCATACCTAAAACTCTCAAGTGTTGTAAATAACGTCAAGCTTTGCCAAGTCCTTCCTTCACAAGTACATACAGACACAGTACCTCTACGTGCAGTTGCTGCTGCTTAAGGATTGGTTTCTAATAAGCACCGTGGCCAGTGTTTGTTAATTTTCTAACAATTTAGAGAAGATAGACATAAGAATGTGAAGTGACTTCACATTTTACATTTCCTGTCCCACTGCATGAATTTAGCAGTATGACATGAGACTAAATCCAGTAAATCATCTGTGTTCCTGCTTAGCCTAGCAGTACGGTGGCAATCAAATGAAACCTGTGAGGAAGAGTCTTTATCTATTTTGATCCAATTGCTTAATCTTGTCATTTGGAGAAATCAAATCTGCATACTTTTTTGTGTATCAGAAACAGAGAGAAAATGGTCCTAAATTATAACAACCAGCAGATTAATTTAACCTGCTTACAAATCAGTATCTTCCAGTGTCATTTCATACGTAGGTGACACTGTAGTTCAAAGATCTTCACAAAGGATTATTTTTTTTAATGCAGAAGCCTGCATTAACTTTTACCATGTATCTGTTCATCTTCTTGGAAAGAAAAAGTCAGCCATTCCAAACTGTGATGCAAGAGAGGGTATTTTCTGTTGGGTGATGAAGGCTGCCTAAATTGCACGATTAGTACTGTTTGAAATGCCCCCTTTTGTGCAGGAGATGTGCTCTGTGTGCTCAGAGTCACTGTTCAGTCACCTATTTTCCTTCTCTGATTTTCTGCTGGCCATGCAGAACCGAAGCAGCCAAACAAACGAGCTGGTGGTCGATGTTATGTAGAGGATTACTTGGCTACACTGAGTTTTTGAGTACAGAGAGATCACTGCAAGCTTGATCTGTCCTCCAGAAGTTGGTAACAGTGAACACTTGGGCGGGGAAGGGTGCCAAGAAAGATTCATGTTCTCCTAATAAATTGGGAGCTGTATTTTGCATGTCTGAAAAAGGCAATTGGAATTAATATTCTGTGTGTGTGGGATAAACAGCTTTTAGTAAATACAAATTAAAAGTTTCTCTTTGTGGGAGTTTGTTTCTAGAACGTGAATGCTGACACAGTAACCTGAGTGTAGACAACCCAGGTGCTTACGGGAGTCATGCAAAATTAAATCTCAAACTTGGTGTTTCTCGTGTTACGTAGGAGAAGAGGTGCAGTTCCTGCTGTGGTGACAGTCGTGTTTGTTTTACATACACACACAATTAGGTTGAAGTTAAGATGAGTATTCAGCTACCAGATGTAGGAACCTCTGTTTCTGGATTCGTTGTGGGCGATAGGAAACCTGCGTATACTGACGTTTCTTTTCTTTCTTTCTTTCTCTCTTTCTCCTTTTTCTTTTCCTCTTTCTCCTCTTTCTTCCCCCC
>NW_010293388.1:0-9794 GCF_000700745.2 Antrostomus carolinensis
GAAAAGAAAAGAAAAAAGAAAAGAAAAGAAGCAAGGCTATATTCCAAAGGTTATCTGTAATAGACTATCAGAAAGGAACAAGAGTATCAGCATCCTGTTCTCTCTCACTAGGTGCTGACCAAGCTGAGTCTGCTCATATGCTTCCATTTCAACGTAGATTCAATTAATAGATCACATCATATTTTCCATTTCTCTGCACTGGGCAATGTTATAGATACTAAAGCAACTTCCAGGTAAGTCAGTAGAAGTACAGAGGAAAGTGCAGTACCAAAGATCTCACTGGAGTCCTACCAACCAATCCAGTCGTGTTAGCACAGCGCAGACACATCAACATTGCTCCTGGTTTTGAAGCCAGCTGAAATATCACAGATTTCTCTGCTAAGAGCTGCATTGCATGGGACAGATACACCTTCCACTTCCCACAGTGAAGGGAATAGAGCTGCTCAGGGGGTGACTGTGCAAAGCCTCACCACAAGTGACAGAAGCAGAGTGCTCATCCATCCTGCTGAGAGACGTGTTTTTCTTTTTTTTACCACATAACTGCAAGGAAGGGTGAATGCATCCATCCAGCCTCAGCAGGGGAATGCTGAGCAACATTGGTCTAACTTGCTGCCAGTGCAGAATTTACACTAAAGCCAAGCTGGGAAAAAAAAATCTAACAACAAATCAAACTAAAAAGGGTTATTCTGCTTACCTCACCCAAAGACCACACTTAATTACACTCCTGAAATAAAAATGAAGGGAAATAATTTGTTGACCCACGATTATTTCTTTGATTATGCTGAAACTGCATCAGTAGCATTTGAAAAAGTGTAAAAAGTCTTTGGTAGTAAAATGGATTTAATTTTGTCAACAGATGTAAACTTCTTACTAGCAATGTTAATTGTGGCAAACCATTCTTCTACATACATTCTCTCCTTTCTACAAATTAACTAGAAAATTAGAAGATATATTTGCTTCCATCTGATGACGAAGATCGTATACTATGTTATACAGCTAAATATACTGGAGATAAGACAATCTTTCATTACCTTTCCTTACTTTCCCTGACAAAAACATTTAAGAATCACAGGAGCTACCACATTTTGTCAGCCTGAAATGCATGGAAATATTGAAGCATGTCTTGATCAGATGTTTTTTTCTGTGCCAGCTTTTAGAAATTACATTAATAGAAAAATCTTCTACAATTTTTAAGTCCTTTAAGAATGGTAAAAATTGATAAGATAAAACAAGAGAATATGTTTATATTTCATTCATAATGTGCTATTTTTTATGATACCATTCTAAAATTTGTCTACTCTAGTATTTGCTGAAATTTATGACCTAATGGATTAATTAAATGGCAAAGTAAGGAACTGATGAGAAATTATCTAGCCATAAAATGTGATTCTTACTTTAAAATATATCATGATAAAACAGAAAAAACCACGAGGATTCGGTCAGGCATATTATCACGCCTCACCTTCCTAACCTCACTTTTCACTCTACCTAACAAAGTTATCCTACTGCAATTTAGCCAAATTCTCAAACATGAAAGAAGCTGAAAGCACAGTCTTGCACCTTGTCTTGAAGAATAGGTCTGAAAGATATTTGCAGACAGCAGTGGGGTCACCATACAATCCTCTCAGGTCCCATTCCAGCTCTGGAGGCTGGAGTATGCCTGGGTGGGTGCAAGCTCTTCTGTCTCTTTTCCATCCCGGCACAAACCCTTCTGCCCAATGCCTTTCAACTTTTTCCTCCTGCACTCTGTTTCCTGATCCCTTCCCTGACCAGTGCAACAGTCCACTCACCGGGTTTCTGGACCCAGTCCTCTTCCCAAACCCAAGAAAAGCCCAGCTCCACAACCTGACTTTCTCTCTGGTCCCTGTCTAATCTCAGCCTTTCCACACCCTCCCTTCCTGGCTTCCCCTCCCAGTTTCTTTGCCAAGCTCGTGTGTCCCCACCCCAACGTCCCCAGTGACATTCCTCCCTCCTTAGGTCAGCTTTCCACTTCCCCTGACTCCAGCTACTCATTTCATTACTCTCCGTGTCCTTATCTGCTCCTTTCCTCTCTACTTAAGTCACACGGCTCCCTCCGGTCCTGCTGCCTGAGCTGACCACAGTGGGGGAACACAGGGGCAAAGGGCAAATACTTGGGGTTTTGCATCCCACCCTCCTTGGCACGGAGCCGTGGGAAGCCGCCTTCTCAAGGAAAGCCCAGCTCCCCTGCTCAGCTGCAGGCAAGACTTTTCCCGACTGCTCTCTTCAGCCACGGTGTGAACACTCACAGGCACAGAGAGACTCAAACCTGCTCACTGCAGCTGTAGTTTTCAAAGCAGTTGCTTGTATTTTAGAAGTCTGTAATGAGCATACCAATACCACACTTTTCTCCCCCCAAATCTTGTAGTTTCACTGATTTTCATGGGGACTTTACTTGGCATTAGGAACAGGCACATCCCAACCTTCTACCAAATTTCAGCTTACCGTTTCAAAGTGAAAAAGCACCAAATCAAGCCCAAAGAGACAATTTTATTTGTTTATTCATTTTTATTTTACCATAGGCAAAAGGGCAAAAGAGGTTTTCTTTCTTATATTGCTGGAATATCTCAACTACTTTGAAACAAATTTTCCTTCAGATTCATAGGACAGCACTTGGCATGGGAAACCTCACCCCAGCTGTTATTGTGATAGGCCAGGAGCTACTGATGAGAGTCCTGTTACAGTAGGTGATGCCACTGATAACCCATGGCCATTAGAGTTTGGCTACTTATACTTTTGAATTGGAAAATGTTGCCTGAGTCTAGGGGAACTCTACCAATCTGCCTGCTACTACATGATTTCATGAGGAAGGCCACAAGGATGATCAGAGGGTTGGAGCACCTCTCCTACGAGGACAGGATGAGAGAGTTGGGACTCTTCAGCCTGGAGAAGAGAAGGCTTCGGGGAGATCTTTTAGTGTCCTTTCAGTACCTGAAGGGCCTACAAGAAAGCTGGGGAGGGACTTGTTACAAGGGCAGGTAGTGATAGAACAAGGAGTAATGGCTTTAAGTTGGAACAGGGTAGGTTTAGATTAGACATTAGGAAGAAATTCTTCACTGTGAGGGTGGTCAGACACTGGAACAAGTTGCCCAGAGAAGCTGTGGCTGCCCCCTCCCTGGAAGTGTTCAAGGCCAGGTTGGATGAGGCTTTGAGCAACCTGGTCTAGTGGGGGGTGTCCCTGCTGATGGCAGGGGGGTTGGAACTGGATGATCTTTAAGGTCCCTTCCAACCCAAACCATTCTGTGACTCTATGTGCCAAAGTGTCCAAGCACGTACATAACCCCAGTCCTCATCAGCTTGCACTTTGTCAAGGATGATACCTAGAATGGAAATTGTAAGGGGATCATCATCATCTTCCACACACACTGCAACAGAGGCTTTATAGATTTAATTATAAAGTCTGAGACAAAGCAAATAATGCTTAGCCACTGAGGACTACTGTTGGAGGACAAGCACGATTAGCTGAAGATGGGAAGTTGCAAGTTTAGTGTAGCATGATGAAAAGTGTCAGGATGTTAAAAAAACACCTTGATTAACAATCTTGATTCTCTTGATTCACTGGAATTACTTCACATTTACTCCTGTGTAGAGAGTTGATAATGAGAGTTATGCAGCATGAGCCTTCTTTTGGCCAGCACTATGGAACATGCAAGTGTGCTATGAGCCTGGTCAGAGACCCAGGAACTTGCAGCCCTGCTCTCTCTGCTATGGGTAACAGATGTATGTGATCAACAGGTGTTTCCTCTCCAAGGGTTAATAGATATCATGCCATACGCTGGTAGCACACTCATTTTTGTTGGGATTGCTCAGTATAGGGAGGTATATGTATGGCAACTCCTGCCTTTTCTGTTCCCCCTCTATTTTACGTTAATCTTTGCTGACTTGAGCCGGTACAGCCCAGTAGATATTCCTGAAACTGGACTAGAGTTTTCAGGAGGAAGATGGGAAAACACAATAAGGAAAAGATTTTAATTTTCAGAGAGATGTTAACAGCATTTTAGCTGATACAGTCAAGATACCTACCCTCCCTTTCCTTGCTCTAGGTCTTGCGTAAGGCAATAAAGAGGCAGGGCAATTCCCAAGTGAATCAATTATGAAATATCTTCCAGCAATCTGGCATTTGCTTCAGGTACAACAATCCTGAAGGAGTAAGGAATAGGGAGCAGGAGCTACTGTAGGAGCAGAGGCCGTGGCCCTCACAACAGCTCCAGCAGGGAAGAGACGCATTCCCAAAGAGGCAGAATACAGCCCTTTGGACTACTTCATTCCAATCATGCCTTTCTGGCCCCACAGGGTGGACTTTGAGAAATTACAGACTGTTCAGGAAGGAGTTAAACACCAAATACAAGACTGTCCCTACTTTCACCCAGGACACCATGATTTTATTACACTCTCTTCTGAAAGTTGACAGGCTACATGCCAAGCAATTTTTTTTATTTTTTTCACTTTCTCACACACAGAAATTCTCCTCAAAACCTCTTACTTTTAAGCTAAGTGCCAAAAAATGCTCAAGTGCCAGCCAATGACTCATCTTTTAAAAGCCTGGCTTTTGGAAGGTGGTTTTCATTTCAGGAACTTGGGATTGCTTCCTGGATACTAAACATTGTGGGATCAATAATTAGACTAGAAAAATGTTGAAAAAAAGAAGTTTAAATATTTAAACATCAGTCATCTTCAGGGGTTCTGTTAACTAGAGATACGTGGGAGTTCCAAGAGAATAAAAAAAAAAACAGGAAGGCCAAGAGTTTGGCTGATGACTCAAAATGGCCAACATCCACTTTTTTTTTTTTTTAAATACTGAAACATATTTTAAATCATTTTAATCTCTTTTTAATAATGGAACCAGACACATACATCACATTGCCTTGGAAAGAGTAGAAACACTATCTTTTTTTTTTTTTTTTTACGTGGGTGCAAATGGAAAGCATATGAAGACATTCCATCTCTTCCTCCCCTGTGCTATGCTTCACCCATTTCTCAACACACAACGCAGACATACGGCCTTCATTAGTGCTGTAGCTACATGTCATCATTCTGCCATCATGCAAGCCAAACTTTTGAAGTGCTTTTTTGCTTCTAGGGATTTCCTTGTTTAAACACCACATAAAACCTTACTTGCACCACGATAAAGGTGCGTGGGAGCACAGAAGCCTGCACACAGGTGAGGGTGTCTGTCAGTAGGCAGGGAGGAGGAAGGACACAGATCTGCTTTTAAGCCTGACACAAGCATGGAGTGGTTCTGTTTGGAAACAATACTGTTCGTGGGCCCCAGCAGGACAGTGGCCGAGCAACTCAAATAGCAGATTTCTAGAGGCAAATACAAAGTGGTAGAAGAAAATTTAGAAAGCAGAGTTTAAAAAATGATATATTTATTATAAAATCAGAAACTAAACATGAATTACATCTTCCTGTGTTTAAAGCAGGCTCTCCAGCATATTATTCAGGGTAACTGTCTTTTTTTTAATTTTAATTTTGCCAAGATCATTTATTCTTTACATACCAAGACTAGCAATTATGACTTGTGTGGTGCTTCTCTCAAAAGTTGCTTATAATCATAGTTCACAACTTATGCATAGGACAATCTGACGGTGTGCAGGTGCCCTTGTCCATGGGTGTTCTGGGTGAAATATATATAGATATCTGTTTATTCTGGGACTGGTAGCATCCTGGACTGACACTGCAATCTGTTAAGAAGCAGTTTTGAAGAAGTCTGACGGCATGGTATAGATTTTCCGTGAGTAAGAAAGGCTAACAGAATTCTCTCCCACCTAATCTGCTTTTCTGTATCAAAGAGAAACTAGCACCAAATGTTTCAAAGCAAGGTAAAGAGTCCCTGATTCACCTAGTTACATTACTAACTCTCTGTAGAAAATTATTTCTAATCACTCAGCTGAAGCATATGTATGTTTAGCAATTAGACAGCACAACACAACTTTTGGGCCCTTCTTAACCATTGGTGTGTGTTGGAGCAACTACTATTTCTTCTCCTCACAAAAATCAGCCAAAAAAAGAAATTTCTCCTATCCTATCAAAAGAAACCAAACACTATATCCATTTAGCCGCAGTCCAGTGGCTAAGAAATGAAGACTTTCAAACCATGTAACTAAGTGTCATAATGCAAACATCCTATCTTTTTTTTCCAGTGTGTTAACAACTACAAGTTAGGTAACTTTGATATTTTTCAGTTAAAATATATAAAAACATGCTACACAGTTTTGTCTGAAACCTCTCAGTGTGCCACAACACAAACACAGCCAGCAACAAGTGTCACTTGTTGCTATGATCCTGGAGGCAGGTTTTTATCTGCACTGGTGAGCTTGTTCATACAGCGTCAGGCTTCAGATCTCCACTTAATTTCCTGCTTAATCACCCTTGAGTCCAGTTTCGCAGCATGTGCAGGTCCCAGTTTTGCTACCAGGAGCAGGAGAGCTGCTTAGCTTCCTACACTAGGTGGCATGGAAGGACTAAGTTTCACCACCCCCACCACCATCCGATGGCAGAGGTGCTGCACTTGTGTGTCTTACAATCTCTTTTGCTTGTGTTCTGCAAAAATATTTATGTGTTCTGCAGAAATATTTATTTTTTTAATTCAATCACTTGGCAGAATTTTATTGGGATAAATGCTAAAGCTCTTCTTTGAGGGGTTCCCTTGTGACTTTTCCATTCCAACTGAGTGATGAGCTCTTCCATGTCCTTGGTGACATTCCCTCTTGACTTTCCAACACAGATATTATACACTCCGACTCTGTACCTTACCCAGCTGAGTCTCAGGTTTCCCATTAGTCCTCCTTGTTTCTCCATTACTCTGCATTCATATAGGCCAAGAAACAACCCTGACATCTCTGAACTTTTACAATTCACAGAGCAGGAATTTGGAAGCCTGTGTCTGAAAATACTTCCAGCTCCTCAGAATCACACCACTTTAGATGTCTGAAATAGTCAGACTTCTTGAAGAGGTCAATTTGCTTCTTACCTTGCTCAACTACTAAGCTGATTACTGCAAATTATTTACCCTATAAAGCAACCGGGCTGGATCCATCAGTGCTGTCATTGGGAAGGGCAGCATTGCTCAATACTGTGATTGCACTAACAGCACAGCTTAGGCACTGCTACAGCCCTGCTGCAACCCTCCTAGTCCTTACCCCTACCCCACCACAGATGGAGATGTGTAATGAAGGTCATCTCAGTCAAGTTAGGGTGTCCATCTGGCTCTAACTAATTTGGATGCAAAAACTTAAGAGCCCAGTCATTACCTGGTATTATTACCTCTCCATTGTCACCACAAAGCACCTCATTTCTACCTGGCGGTTTCCAATACTATACACATGCAACGCCATTCCCATTACCTCACCATTCTCCCAACACGCTGCTTAACAGCTTTCCAGCAAATAAACCCTGCCCATGAACCACCCCCCCACCTCTTGTAAATAATCTGCCTTCCTCTGCCTGGGGGAACAACAGGGGTTAGATTATCTCTTGAGGTGCTTTCCATCCCTGTTTTCTATGATTCCCCTGGGGACAGGCTTATCTCTGAGGGAACATCTTGCAGGACTCCAGGGTTACACTCAAGAACATGTTAAAGCCAGAAACAGGGAGGGAGATATTTAGCATTAATGACAGAGGCCTCATTTTTCAAAGTGGAAGATTTTCTCATCATGTGAACAGGGCTGAGTCATTCAGGTTTTGTCAGCTGGAGGTTCAGGAGAAGAGATGTCCCAAGACCATTTACTGTATTTTTTAATCTGATCCTGCTGTCCCAACTATTTAACTCTGTCTTGCCCTACTTTCTGCTCTCTTCTCCTTATTGGAGTGATTTTCCTTCCCTCTTCCTCACTGCCATACTGAGCTGGCACCTTATCCCTTCCCTTCTGCCTGGTCTGACCCTCCATGGCCCTTGCCAGGCTACAAGAAGAACCAGAGACCACCTGTATCAGGAGTAGAAAATAAAACATAAAAAACATCTGGAAGAAGGTTGAAAAGGAAGGCTAGAGACAGGCACAAAGGCCAAGAGTATGTTTAACCCTAGTTTTGGTTCAAGGAGATGTCTAGTGAATATACTCTATGGCCATTGTGCCTGTATTTCATTGCTTGTTATAGAGCAATAAGCACCACTAGTACATTTCGGTTTCCATGGTATCTACAGGAGTATACTTTCTGGAGGAAGAGTTCCTATGAGGAGCTATAGACTATGGCACTGTCACCGCTTGGCACAGGGGAGCCCACTATGCAGCATGAAAGGGAGAAGGAAGTGCTACCACACAGCTCCCTCCTGGCTGCAAACCGCCCTGTGTTTCAAAACGGGGTGAAAAGACTCCAAGAAACATCAAAGAAGACCTGGGAACAAACAAAACGAAATCATGCCTCTTGGGTGACCATATGGCAACATATGCTGTGCTCAGTTTCACCAGTGCAGGTGAAAACAAGAGATAAAAGTTACACATAGGGCACAAACAAACACATGACAATGTGAAACACTATAAAGTTTTAATTGCCACTTATTTGGTTAAGCCCTTCATAGCTCTCTGCTGATGAGTCTTAAGCAATGTGGTCATTCCATCCTCGGGCTCATAAAAATTTACTGCACGCCTTCACGTGTTCTCCCTATATAGCTCCGTTTTATTTCACTGGCAAAATACAACCAGCTGGAGTTGCAGCCCTGATTAACTGAATGCTTGAGATGCAGAATGCAGTCCCCAGAATACATCATATTCATGGTAATATTCTGACTGTAAAAAAGGCTTGACTTTTTAAGCTGCTCCAGAGATGCAGATAAATGTAATGTGTCAGAAATAGGGACCACCTACACTTCAGATCACACTTACAAGGATAATGTATGCAGGCATATAAAATTGCCAAGGAACACAAAGCCACCCAGAAAGGGGTACTTCCCCAGGCTACTGACTGGTTTATTCCACATTTCACTGACTTTATAAGGCAGCCGAGTGACATTTGGCTTCAGAAGAGCCACCTGAAGGGATGAAATTGCACTGTTCTTGGTCAGTCAGCACCAGGGACATTAGGATTTTAAATACCTTGCCAAAAGACAAAGCCACAAGCAAACAGCATTGCAAATCAGAACATTCTTACTTCAAAATCATAAACAAAACCAATAAATATAAGCTTCCCAGTAGAGACGCTGAAACAGCTCCATTGATTTTTAAGGTTCCAGTTCTTAAGATCGCCGAAGCATTAGGGGGGGAGGGGTGGAATTGAAATATTTTTCTCATATTTCTAGAACAAAACAGTAAAGAGGAAGAAGAGAAGGAAGAAACACAGTTCTGTGACTCACAGGTGCATCTGAAATAAAAAATCTAAATGATGCTACAAGTGGGATCTCTGAAGCCCAAAGCAAAACTCTCAGTCTTGTAAATTTACAGAGGATCTTGGAAAAATTCAGTGCTTTTAGTCAAAAAACAGCAAAATGAAAAGAATGTCAAAAAGAGAACTTAAGGATGAAACAAAATGGAGTAGTTGAAGCTAAATCTTTACTATTTCTACAGTCCAGAGAGCAGATTGATATATAGATTGGTATTGTAAACTTGTATTTCATGCTTACTAGACTTATTCTACATATTTGAGGAGCAGAAGACAGGAAGAACATGGGGCCTTCCATCATCAACGTGCTAATGCTTGGCAATTTTTCACTTTTCTCAATAAACCTGAACACTGTTCTTGTTTGGTATCCCAGACTTTATCTGAAGAGGTCTCAAACAAAAGTAGTCAGCTTTGCTTAATCCAGATATGATCCTGTAGTAAGTCTTTGGAAGAAACAGCAG